>NC_057794.1:380525576-380756342 GCF_018294505.1 Triticum aestivum | reverse complement strand
AGTAGAGGTGGAGGGGTGCCCGTGGAGGGGTGGTTGAAGAGGACCCCGTGGTTTGGAAGGCTGGATGAACAGTAGACGGTGGAGGGGTGGTTGAATAGTAGCCGATGGTGTAGCGCGCGGTGGAGGCTGGATGAACAGGAGCCCGTGGAGGCTGGATGAACAGGAGCCCGTGGAGGCTCGATGAACAGGAGCCCGTGGAGGCTGGAGGAGGTCGACGGTGGAGATGAACAGTATCCTGTGGAGTCCCGTTTTGCGGTACGCCACACCCCTCCCGATGAACAGGACCCCCGTTTCGACCGTAGCGCTCCAACACAAGTCCGTTTCCTCCGTTTTACGGTACGTCACACCCCTCCCGATCAACAGGCCCCCCGTTTCGACTGTAGGAGGTCTGTTTCCTCCGTTTTTCGGTACGCCAGACCCCTCCCGATGAACAGGATCCCGTTTTGAACGTGGCCGGTCGAACACAAGGCCGTTTCCTCCGTTCTACGGTATGCCAGGCCTCGTTTCCATCGCCTGTCCCGTCCAAGCCCTCCCGATGAACACGACGCATTCCGTTGCCTTCCCATGAACACGACACATTCCGTTGCCTCCCCATGAACACGAAGACGGCGCTATTTCTCCGTTCCGACCCAGCCATGTACACGAGCCCTGGCCGTACGTATGCGCGAGTAGGCGTTCAAGACCCCACCCGTATGTACACATACGTGGCCGTATTTTCTTTCTTGCACCCTGGCCGCTGTACGTACGTGTAAATGCTACGTGCGCGCCTCTACTACGACACGTGCGTGCCTCTACTATGACACGTGCACGCCTCTACTACGACACGTGCGCGCCTCTACATCGACCAGTATGTACGTACACGTTCGCGACTAGAATGACAACGATGCGTGCGCTTTGACCAGGTGGGTCCCGACTGTCAGGCGCTTCCTTGCCTGCGAAGATGTAGCTGGTCGGTCCTAGCAGTCAGGGGGCGAATCGTTTTGTTTTTTTGCCCAGACGCACTTCCTTGCGTGCGAAGATGTAGCTAGTGGGTCCCAGCAGTCAGGGGAAAACGTTTTTTTGCGAAATACAGTGGCCTGTCCGGTGGGTCCCAGCTGTTAGGTGGAGGAATCATTATTTTCCACGTAATAAGGAGGCACTTCCTTGCTGCGGCCATGGACCCAGCTATCAGCCTCTCCACGTACAGTCCACGTCCGATGGAAGTCATTCCTTGACCATGTTGACCACGCTGCACCGAGAGCACCAGGGCGATCGACAACGGCGAGGCCTAGGAAGGGGACATCATGGAGGCAGGGAAGACTCGGCAGTTGTTTCCCACGCGGAGGGGAGTATGACTGTACAAGGGTTTACTGGTTCGTCTGTCGTCACCGGTGAGTAACAACAGGTGTGGGTGAGTAGAGGGATGGCTAGGCCAGCAATGGGAGTACGCTCAGGCGGTGAGGCCTGCGCGGCAGCACAGCCGGCCGCGAGGAGGAGGGAGCAGGCAGTCCTGCCGGCGCTTGTTTGAGCGACTGGAGCAGGAAGAGCAGAGATTGAAGAAGCACGACGGCTGTTGGATGGACATCCAACAGTTAGTGCTTGTGCGTCAACCTTTTTTTAGGAAAGCCTCAAATCTGTGGAAAACAGCAAACAACCCATCTGCCATTATTTCTAATAATTTACAGCCCATTTGCTAATTCTTAAGGTTTTTTTGGAGCCCATATTCTTTTTGTTAGCATTATAGCCCATATTGTGGCAACGGTTAAAAAATTATACAAAATTTTGCATATTTCGGTGCGGTCTGAACTATTTCTAATCCCGAAATTTTGACTCACATTCAAACAGATTTTAAAAATAAATGTATATCAATATAAAATCCAAAAAATTCTCCACGCATAAAAATTAATGTAATTTAAAATCTTGAAATAAAAAAAAGATATTTGAAACTAATTGCCGGTTTGATGTGTTTTAAAAATGTACAACCCATTGCTCATTACTCATGGGCCATTTTCTCGGCCAGCCGAATGAAAGCTCTCCTCATCTTGAAAGATTTGCAGCCCAACAGGCCTGACAAAGCAATTTACTTGGCAAATCACAAAAAAACTGGGCTGTTGCCGTGGACCCAGCTATCAGCCTCTCCACGTACAGTACTCTTCCGATGGAAGTCGTTCCTTGACCATGTTGACCACGCCGCGCGGAGAGCACCACGGCGGTGGACGACGGCGAGGCCTAGGAAGGGGACGACGCGGCAGTGGAAGCCCGCGCGGACAGGACTACGAGGGTTCACTGGTTTGGCTGCGGTGTGAGGCTGCCGTCGCTGCAGGGCCTGGCCAGCGGTGGGAATAGTAGGGGGCGGTGAGGCCTCTGTGGCAGCACAGCCGGCCACGGGAGGCAGGAGCATGCGGCACGACCGGCGCTGCTTTGGGCGGCTGGAGCAAGAAGACCAGAGGTTGAAGAAGCACTACGGCCGTTGGATGGACATCGTACGGTCACTGGAGCTAGAATCGTTCATATTGACTAAGTTGACAGAGCCCTTCGTCCCCGTCAACTTAGTAGGCCCACAAGTCAGCCTCCCAGCAAGGTGTGTCCCAGCTAGCCGGGGGAGTATTCATTTTTTGTGCGTAATAAGGAGGCACTTCCGATGGGTCCGAGCTGACAGCGGGGGGGGAACGTTTTTTTCGCGAAATACGGTGGCCCATCCGGTGGGTCCCAGCAGTCAGGGGGAAACGATTTTTTCACAAAATACTGGTGGCCCGTCCGGTGGGTCCCCGCTGTCAGGTGGAGGAATAATTATTTTCTGCGTAATAAGGAGGCACTTCCTTGCGGCTGCCGTCGACCCAGCCGTCAGCCTCTCCACGTATAGTACTCTTCCGATGGAAGTCAGTCATTGACCACACCGCACCGAGAGCACCAGGGCGGTGGACGACGGCGAGGACTAGGACTAGGAAGGGGACGACTGGGAGCCGGGGCAGACGCAACAGTGGATGCCCACGCGAAGAGGAGTACGAGGGTTCACTGGTTCGGCTATGGTGTGAGGCTGCTGCCGCCGCAGAATAATAGGGGGTGTGGGTGAGTAGAGGGATGGCCTGGCCAGCGGTGGGAGTAGTAGGGGGCGGTGAGGACTCCGCGACATCACAGCCGGCCACGGGAGGCAGGAGCACGCGGCACGACTGGCGCTGGTTTGGGCGGCTGGAGCAAGAAGACCAGAAGTTGAAGAAGAACTACGGCCGTTGGATGAATATCGTATGCTAACAGGAGCTAGAATCATTCATATTGACTAAGTTGACAAAGCCCTCCATCCTCGTCAACTTGGTAGGCCCACAAGTCAGCCTCCCACTATGCTGGGTTCCAGCTGGCAGGGGGAATATTCATTTTTTTGTGCGTAATAAGGAGGCAATTCCTTGCGTGCAAAGATAGCTGGTGGGTCTGACATGTCAGAGGGGGGCACTTTATTTCACGAAATACAGAGGCCCTTCCGGTGGGTCCCAGATGTCAGGTGGAGGAATCATTATTTTGCGCGTAATAAGGAGGCATTTCCTTATGTGCGGTCGTGGACCCAGCTGTCAGCCTCTCCACGCACAGTCTACTTCCGATGGTGTCGTTCGTTGACCACGTTGACCATGCCACGCCGAGCGCATCCAAGGTGGTGGACGACGGCGAGGCCCCGGACAGCAACGAGCCGGAGATGGGAAGACACGGGAGTAGAGTCGCAGACAGAGAGGTGTATGAGGGTTAACTGGTTCTAGTGCGGTGTGGTTCGGCAGTCGGTGGAGAAGAACAGGAGGTGTGGAGGGGTGGAGGGATGGCCTGGCCAACGATGGAGTAGCGCTTCATAGCGAAGCATGCTAAGGAGAGCTGCTAGCAGCAGGAGGCCGAAGGTGGTCCCGGCGGTGCTGGAGGAAGAAGACGAGAGATTGAAGATGGATGCCGGTCGTTGGATGTAAATCCAATGGCTAACATGTCAGAATCATTTTTGACTAAATTGACAACGACTTGCATTGGCTTCGACTTATTGGCCCACATTTCAGCCTCCAAAAATGTGGCACATATTCAACCCATTTTTTCAGAATTTACAGTATTTTTTTTGCGCGGTAGAATTTACAGTCAATTTGATCTTTTTTTGAATTACAGCCATTAGCTGGGCTGGGTGAACAAATAATGTAGCGTCCATGTGGCCCATTTATTTTATTTCCTAAAAAATTACAGCCCATTTGCACTTTCTCGAAATACACGATTTTGTTGGGCTGATTCTAATTATAATGTTGGGTTGGGCCAGCAATGTTATCAAAAAATAAAAAGGGGCTGAGCATTTTGTTATAAATATATTTAAATAATAAGTGATATTATTACATTCGTCCTTAAATTTACAGTCTTACCAAGCTTTATATAATAACATTTAAAATAATATTTTTAGAAAAACAGGGAGCATCTCCCTGGTTCCATTGCTGAGAACGAAACCACAACATATTCTGATACAGCAGCTCAAAGAGCAGTTCGAAAGCAAAGGTAGAAAAGTTACAAACTAGGGGGTGGATGAACAAGTTCTCTGAATAACACAAATCACCCGAGCGGTGCCAAAGGCAGAGCGGATAGAGCACTCAAATGACACAAGGAGGGTCCAGCGAAGCCTTCATGGTCTTCAGCCGAGGGGCCGTGTCAGCCTGGGGCGACCAGTAAGCAAGCGGAGACACCGGGCTAGAAGGCGTAGCATGGTGGATGTCCCTCTTTTTTGGCGCCAGGTGCCCATCATCTTCATCAGAGATCTTGAGACGAGCCCACGGGTCCAGCCCCAGAGCAGGTCGAGCCTTGTTCAGCCACAAGTGATTGCCAACGGTTTCTGGAGGGATCTTGTTAGGGTTTCCACGAAGCTCATCAACTTGTCCTTGTCCGATCCGGAGGAGAGAATCACCTAGTTCCTCACCATGTTCCTGATCAACCTCAGGACCTACGGAATGGAAATCCAGGAGGTGTTACTGAAAATCATAGCATTTCTATATTTCCAGAGGCACCAAAGGACAGCTGAGCTAACAGTGTTTAAAACTGAGCACTTTTTGGTAGCAATCCAGAATCTGGCGATAGATTCAAAGGATTAGCCAATCTGACTAGAGAAATATTCCTCAATGTGGGCCCAGAGATGTTTAGCAACTATACATTCAAAAAATAGGTGAGAACAAGACTCTTGTTCCAAGCAGTAAACACAATCAAGGGGTTTGATGATGTGTCTCTTCCTAAGGTTATCCCTAGTCATCAATTTGTTTTTGGAGAGAAGCCAGAGAAATACATGAATTTTAGGGGGAACTCTCAATTTCCAGACAGCAGGGATAAACATGGGTTGAACCCTTCTAAAGTTGATAACATGATAGAGGGAGCTGGAGCAAAATCACGGCATTCGGCTCGACAGTAAAGGTAATGCTTTTGGCAATTTCCTCCAACTGGAACCATTGTTCCATGAGACTATCACTAAAGTTCCTTCTAAAAGAGAGTTTTAGGCATTGACCGTCCCAAACTTCATTGACACTTTTTTTAAGCTCATTACGGACAGAGTAAATAGGCCAAAATTGGACTGCTAGGGGGGATGTGCCAAACCAAGTATCTTCCCAGAACCTAGTTCTGCTCCCATCCCCTATGTTCCATCTATAGCCAAATTTCACAGCATGCATAATAGATTTTAATCCTTTCCAGAATCTAGAGGTCTTAGGGTTGGAGGAAGGGACAAAAATGTTAGGTTTATTTCCTAGGTATTTATGGGCAATAAGAAGCTTCCAGGGTTTCAGGCTTGCTCATAGAATCTTTTAATCCAAGACCCTAGAAGACAGTTGTTAATTTCTTGGAGGTTAGGTATGCCTAGGCCTCCAAAATCTTTTTTCATAGAGACTAGGGCCCAATTAGCAAGGTGTAGCTTCCTATTTCCCTCAAAATCATTCCACAAGCAATGAGACATCTGAGAATTGATGAGGTTCACTGCCCATTTAGGGAACTTGAAGAAGGAGAGGAGATACACTGGAATGCTAGCCAAACAAGCTTGTATGAGGATCAATCTACCTCTATAAGAGAGAAGTTTGCCCCTCCACCCAGCAATCCTTTTAATGATTTTATCCAGAAGGGGTTGGATATCCTCTCTCCTCAGTTTATCATAGTGGAGAGGGATACCTAGGTACTTAATGGGGAAGTTACCTTTATTACAGACTAGAATAGAGAGGAAGTCAGCTAACTCCTGATCATCCATGTTGATAGGGATGAGTTCACTTTTAGAGTAGTTAATTCTCATGCCTGAGACTTGTTCAAACCAGGTTAGAACAGTTTTCAGATTGCTAGCATGTGTGGAGTCATTGTCTAAGAAAAGGATGGTATCATCTGCATATTGAAGGCAGATGATGCCACCAGGGCAGACCTCAGGACAGAGCCCTGCAATCAGACTATGATCAGCAGCTTTGCTCAGTATTTTAGTAAGAACGTCTACTACTAAATTAAACAAAAGCGAGGAGATGGGGTCACCCTGCCTAAGGCCTTTACCAGCAAGGAAAAAATCACTTTCACAGTTATTTAACTTGACCCCAACAGACCCCCCATGACTAAGTTGCTGGATCCAACTCTCTTCTATGAAAGGCTTGGAAAAGATCTAAGAGATCGTTTTTCACCAAGTCCCAAAAATGCTGGTAAAACAAGAAGCAAATCCCATCAGGACCAGGAGCCCCATCAGGATAAGAGCTAAAAATGGCTTCCTTCACCTCTGTCTCTGAAAAAGGGGCTTCTAGCAGCTCATTTTCAGCAGGAGAGACTTTTTCAGAAGCAGAGAAAAAATTGTTTTGTAGAGAGAACCTAGAAGGGTTTTCTTTCTTAAACAGGTCTTTGTAGAAGTCACTAGCCACTTTCAGCATCTCATCTACCTCAGTAACAGGGCCATTAGGGCCATCAAGGGAGTGAATGAGGGTTTTCCTCCTCCTCTAGTTAGCTACTGCATGGAAGTAAGCAGTATTTCTATCACCCTCCTTATTGTTCCTATCTCTAGAACTTTGTTTGGCTTTGATTTCTTCTTGAAGCCAAATTTTCTTGAGCTCTCGATGGCCAAAGTTTAATTTATTAGTCTCAGCCTAAGAGAGGTCAGTGGTTTCTGCCTTAATATCTAGAGAATCAAACTCAAGGAGGAGAAGCCTTTTGTATCTTCTAAGATTAGCTTCCTCATTGGAGTTCCACCCTTTGGTAGTTCTTCTAAATCTCCTGATTTTGATCTGCCAATTTTCTAGGGGGGCAGCTGCTCCCAGTAGGCTCATTCCAGATTTTCGTGACTAGCTCAGTAAAATCTTTACTAAGCAACCACCACTTTTCAAATTTAAAACTATTGCTCTTTGGAGTTTGGTTAAGACCAGAGTCCCAGAGCAAAGGAGTGTGGTCACTACCACATCTGGGTAGAGCTCTACAACTAGAAAGGGGAAAAACTATCTAATTCTGTGTCACAGAAAATTCTGTCAATGGTGGACATAATCCTGGAGCAGCACTTCAAACATATCTAGCAGAACTGTGGGTTTTCCTTCTGACAGGGCAATTCTCAACTTTGTGGGTAACCATTTTGCAGATAAAACAACTCTTGGGCTTGACAGATTTATCCAAATGATGCCCTGGTTCCCCACAGTTGTAGCAGATCACCTCAGAGTATGCCATAAGGCCCGAAGCAGGGGCAGGAGCAGTTTTCTGGATGTCCTATCTCTTCTTTTGCTGATTCTTGCCTTGAGATTTCCCACTGATCTGAGAGTCAGAACCACTAGCAGATTGATCTTGGGCAATTACAGGAGCCTGCCCAGATTGTGCCCACATTTGAGGTGGAGGTGGGTCGTACCGCTGCCCAACTGGCGCTCCCTCCCCCCATTGTGATAGGGGAAATTCATCGGAGTTCCTGGTTCCTTCTCATCCTCCAGCCAGATGTTGCCTCTCAGGAAGCAGAAATAACCACCAGAAAGCTCAATTGAAGCAGATTGCAATCCTAATTTCAATCTTCTGCAGGTTTGGGAGAGAGGTAAGGTAGGGGATCCACCTGCTCCGGCTTCGGTGGCGTGCTGGTGGGCAAGAGTCCAGTCAAGCATTCCCATCTCGTAGCATGGCATGGATCTCCTGAATTCACTTCTCCTTTCGCCCATCGAACGAACGCAATCGGCGGCTCACTAGGGTGGGGCATCCTATGCTTCTCCGAGAAATCTTCTTCGAATTAGATACGCAGGGCTAGATTCAGCAGCTCCCAATCCACATGATCCTTGCACATCTGAGCATACCTGCGCAAGTGAGAGAACGGATTCGGTCCCTCCTTGGCTTCCTCCCTTGCAGCTTCCTCCTCTGCTTCCCTACATTCGCGTGTGCACTAGGTCCAGGAGAGAGCGTCGTCGCGGATCCGCATCGCCCGCTCCCTCCATCTCCTCCCTCGAGTCTCCCGCAGCAGCATCGGCACGACGGAGTCGAGCGGCTGGAGCATCCGCGGGAAGGCTTTGTAGACATGTGGGAGATGCATCTTGTACATCTTCCTGTCTTCCAGCCATTCCCCGTGGATATGGCCGGCGACTCCATGGGGCGCGCGAGCGGACTTGCTGAGGGGGGCAGGCGTGCCCGGAGTCAGGAGGCGGGAGGTGGCGGCGAGATCTATGGCGGCGGCGAGGGTGGAGGTAGTGGCGGGGGCGGCGGCGAGGGTGGAGGTGGTGGCGGGGGCGAAGGGGATCGCGAGAGCGGTCATCTATTTGCCAATTATGTGAACTAAACAGTCAACATATAAAATAATTTAAATATATATAATATAGTTAGAAGGGAAACATAAGTTGGACCTGGCGTTCCTATTCTTATATAGTAAAATAGAACAGACCTCTGCGTTTTCTTCAAAAAAATACATAAATTGGGCTACCAAAAATAAAACCTCGGATGGGAGGTCCATAGGCTGGTCGATACATGACGGCCCTAAGAGAATACAAACAGGCCTATGGACCTCCCATCCAAGGACGTGAGTTGCGCATGTTAAAAATGAAAGCCTAGACGGGGCGGCCCAAAACCACGTCCAACACTTGCCAAAACTTCGTCCCTCGTTTTCTCTGTGTTTCGCACACTCGACATTATGTGGGCATTTTGACTGTGCATCATATGAAGATGTGCTATGCATGAACGTTGATCAGCATGATGTTAACTGGCTGGTAGTTCCATTTTCGACCATGAATAAAACTTCCAACATGATGTTAACCCTGTTTGAAAAGGTCGTGTTAATATAAATGCTCTGCCTCTGAAAGTTGCAGTTTCTTATCTGAAACTGAACTTGCAGTTTCTTATCTGAAACTGAAACTTGCAGTTTCTTCTCTGAGAATCACATTGTCTGCACTTTTATACTCCTATGAAACTACATTTTTTTAAGTGCTAAAAATAGATATCTAGAATTCATAAAATACTTCATATGCTCAATACTGCAAATTTGAAATTCAAAAGACATTCATATCTGAAAGTACTCTCAAAATACACAACACAAAACACAATTCACAACCTGCAAATACTGACAACCCTAAGCTCCTCCTGACAATTCACAACCTGCCCGACTATTGGGCTGGGGGGGGGGGTAGCCCCCTCCTATTCCTCAGCGGCAGACAGCCGCCCCGTGAGACGATGTGAACGGCGAGGGAGACGATGGAGGGGAAGCGTCGTCGGGCCAACTGCTTTTCTCCTCTTGCAGTTGGGTTTGGTCGACGAAGACTCCACCGGCTCGCTCTGGCAGGACACCCTCACAAACGGCACCCAGTAGATGCTCGATCCTTCAATCTCTGGTGGATGCTCCATCTGGGATCGATACTCCCACCACCGCTCCCTCATGATCGGATTCGGTGAATCTGTTTGCTCCATGGCCTAGAGGAGCAGCTCTATGTACTCCGGCGCGACTCCCTCTGGGAGTATTGCCACCTTTTCGCTCTGTTGCAAATATTTGGCCATGGATGTCACCGTCGCTGCTAGTTGGTCCTTGTTGTCAAACCAAGATTGTATCTCCAACATCCTAGCTAGCTTCACAGGGTTGCCGTCTACGATCCTCACGTATTGGTTGTACTCCTCCATCGATATACTTCTCCACAGCACCTTCACTCGCCGGCGGGGGTTTTTGAATGGAAGAGGAGAGGAGCAGCGCTGGTTTTGGATTAGAATGGGAGAGGAGAAACGCTGGTTTTGGACTAGAACAGGAGAGGAGGGGCGGTGGTTTTAAAATGGAAGAGGAGAGGAGCGGCGCTGCATTTAGATTGGAACAGGAGAGGAGCGGCGGTGGTTTAAGAGGAGATGAGCGGAAGAGCGGCGCTGGTCTTGGAAGTATTTTTTTTGTTTCGCGTATTTTGGGTCAAAGTTTGACCACGTACTGTATTTGACAAGTAAAATGTGAATGCATGTCACCAAATTGATTTTGATTTTGATCCAGTCAGAGCGCGCCAGCCCTCTCGTCCAATCCTAAATCGCTGCCACACGCTCCTCTCCCTCTTCTCCATTGCAAAACCACCTCCTCTCCTCTCCATCATCTCCATTCCAAAACCACCGTCTCGCCTCTCCCTCTTCTCTATTTCTAGACGCTTTGCTCCATGGCGCGGGCGCAATCCATGGATACAAAATTAGTATACTATATACTATTTAAAAGTCGAGGGCGGGTCTTTTCCTGCGCGGTAGGCGGCGCGGCAGTTCCGCCTAGTCGGTTCGACAGAGACGCGAGAAGACGAGGGAGTAGGCTGCTGCAAACGTAGGGATGTGTGATTTGATAGCGAGTTACTGCTGGACAGGTGGGGCCCCGTGATTTGACTTGCCATTATCATTTTAACTGCGGCGCTACGACCGGCATGAGTCTCCCAGATTCCTGACCACCTCCATACAGGTGCCTCTCCGAATGCTCCACCATGTAGTAGAGGCTGGCTCTTGCATGAGAGCCCACTTCTCCACTTTTTCCTTGCCTCTCTTTCCTCCACATATGCAAAAAAGCCATGTAAAGTGCACTATTGTATGTACTTTTACTTGCTCCTACAGGTCCTTAAGCTTGCCACATAAGCATAAAGTCTGATGTGGCAAGTTAATCAAGAAGAGAGAGACTAGTTTGGTGACCCAAGGAAGAAACGGTGCTAAGCGCGTGTACCTAGGTGAAAAGACAATTTTGAGTCTATAGCTAATTAAATGAAGCAAACTTAGCAACACCATTTCATTGGAAGAGGTCACTCCTTGGCAAATGCAATAAATACACGCGCTTAGCACCGTTTCTTCCTTGAGTACGAAGAAAGAGATAGAGAGGAGTAAAAAAATACACTTATAGCCAACCTTGTTGTAGTATGAGTGACTAAGTGATGACTATGTATGACATGCGAACATGAGATAGCCTAACGCACCGTGTTAAATCTCCAAGGGCGCGACCGCGCGAGCGACGCGACGGTCGTGGTAGGCGCGACCATGATACGGGCTACTGGCAACCCTTGGATCTGAGATCAAACGGTCGCATGCTAAGTTGCTGAAAATTTGCAGAATAACCCTCCAGGATAGGATATTCACCCATAGGTCTAGAATAACGCCATGCAACCGTTCGATCTCAGATCCAAGGGCTCTCGGAAGCCCGTATCATGGGAGAATGGAAAGCCACTACCCTGCCGTTCGCACGGTGGCAGTTCGCTCCTACTCGTCCCCGCTCGTCCTTCAATACTATGGCGGTTCGCTCCTAGTCGTCCTGTCCATTCACATTACGGCAGTTCCACTAATCCTAACCCTCCTCCCAAATCCATGGTGTCCCAAATCTCCATGATCGGCGGTGAGTACAAGGTTAGAACCATCACCGGCGATGAGTTCGACGTCATCTACACCCGTTCTTCCGCGATGGTGAAAGGATGCCTTTCTCACTTCAGACGCATGTTTGAAGACTCAGATGATGAGTGGGTCGCTGGGCTAGATGTTGAGTACACCATAGTCCTGGGACAAGAGAAGGATCTAAAGGACGAAGAGAGGAAGAAGCCCGCCGTGATCCAGGTTTGCGTGCATGACTTATGCTTGGTCTACCACATATGCCATGCCGACGTTGAGTGCCAGGATTTTAAGGACTTCCTCGAGAGCAACCTAGTCAAATTCGTTACTGTAGACTTTGGTAACGACAAAGAAGTCCTGCATCGGATAGGCCTCCTTGTAGGCAACACCTTCGACCTCCAGAAGAATCGGCTGGTGTCCTCTCGTCAGCCTTCAATGCTGACCCTGGCAGGAGCCATGGTTCATCCTTCGTACGGTAAACTAGAGAAACCTCATTACACGTTTCATCATCATGCATGGCAGCGGAATTGACTAGATATAGACCACATCCACTACGCTGCAATGGATGGCTACCTTTGCTTCAATATCTACAAGGGTTGGATGAAGAGCAACAGCCAAGTGTGCGGTTCAAGCAAAGAAGTATCGGCCAAGAGGAACAGGGACAAGGACGAAGTCGAGGACGTGGACGAGGACTCCGAGTAAGGTGGCAGTGTCGTTGCTCATGGTGGTTCTAATGGAGTGTCTATCGGAATAGTTGCAAAGTTTAATTTCAGGTGTGCTTAATTTAATTTGAGGGGTGTGTTGTGCTGAGCCCCCAGCAGAACTATGTTATGTTTCTTCTCGTTACTTTAACTCTTTAATACGTACATACTAGTATTTCTTACATTTCATCTTTTAGTTGGTATAGTACTACCACTCGTTTCTTCACATTATATACGTACAATATATATGGCCAACATCATATAGCCAGCAGTTTAGTTGTCAAAGAATTTCAGGGTGCTTAGTTTTGTCAAAGAATTCCAGGATGCTTAGAGGGTGCTTGGATCCAAGGGACTTATTTTAGTCTGACTAAAAATAGTCTCTTTAATAGGCTAAAGTTCCAAGCACCCCTGACTAAAGAGGGGCTAAAACTAGTCTTGAGACTAAAAAAATTTAGTCAGGGGTACCCCTACTAAAATGTGGATTAGTCCTCTCTCTACTCATTTAACTCCTCTCCTTTAACACATGCGAGTTCTGGATTGGAGGGTTTGGAGGATAATAAATGCTCATTAACTTGATTTTAGCCTTTTTAGTATTTGGATCCAAGCATGGGTGAGGCTAGCATGTTTTAGTCCCACTACTTTTAGTCATGGGACTAAAACATATCCAAGCACCCTCTTAGTTTTATTTGAGGGGTGGGTTGTGTTGGACACCATTATTGTGACCAGCCTTTTTAATAGTACTATATGCATAATTTGGCGACGAGCGCTCTCTATATGTACCACCTTTTTTTAATTTCAAGTTTTGCTCCATGGCGCAATCCATCAATACTACTGCTGTACAAAAGTATACATTTTTTAAAAGGCTAGAGGGCGGGGCAGTCTAGCTTGGTCGGTTTCACGAGAGACGATGGCCTTTGTGATTTGACGGCTCATTACTGCTGGAAGGCGGGGCCTTGTGATTTGACTGCTCGTATAAAAGCGCTGACGACCTAATCGAGGAGGAGCAAAGAACCATGCGGTATACTCAAGTTTTCCACTGGAGTAGTACTGCGACGGAGGAGCGCGAAACACGGCAGCCAAGTGCCATATGGCGATAAACAATGATCTAATTTGCTAGTCATCTCATTGTTAGCATTGTTCTATTCATTCCCTCAAAAAAACATTGTTCTATTCATGCCTCGCAGAGAACATGACACGTGTGGGGAAACACCTGAAGCAAAAGATGAAACACATGAGCAAAAGAAGAAGGAAGATTATCACCCCAAATGATCTAATTCGCCGCGGAGTCGTAACTGCTTCTTCATCGCCTCCACGACCTCCATCTCCTTGCGCGTCTCCTCCGCCATCTTCATCATTGTGTCCATGACGCGGCATTTCTCAACGCGAGCCTTCATCATCTGTTCCATGGCCATATTACGTACCTTGACAGCAGCCGGGTGCTCGATGCGGAGCTTCGCCAACTCTTCCTTCTATTCCATGGCGAGGGCATGCAGCATCTTCATCGAGGAACTACTATTCTCATGCAGCTTCTTCTAGCCGGTGTTCTTCTCCTTCAACAGGTCAATCTCTTGGCAGAGCTTCACATTGTCCTCCCGAAGTCACAGGATTTCGCCGGGTCGCCTTCTTCTCCGAGGCAATGCTCTTCTTCAGCAGCATCACCAAGCCGGCGGTCAACTCCCCCTGCTGATTGAGCTAATCGGGCATGTCGTTGAGGCTCTCCTTCAGCAACTCCATCAAGCCTTGGATGAACTCCTTCTGCTTATTGAGCTGATCGGGCATGCCGTCGAGGGATAACGACTCCAGCTCCGCCGGCTCGGCATGTTCGCCTCCGCGGCTAGGGCACTCCTGGGAGCCATCGCCTGCCCGTGAGAGATCTTTTGAGGTCTCTGCGTGGCGGCGAGCCCTCCCTTTTTTTCTGCAGCCTTGGTTGTCGCTCCCTTGTTACGAGTAGTTCTCGACCTAGAGCTCTGCTCACCGGCCATGGCAACGACGTACGAAGAAGAAGCACTTATGAGGAGGCAAGGTAGAGTGATTTCGGTTAGGTAGTTCCCCTTTTTATAACCTAAGTACTAGCACTAGTACTAATACCTGCATAGTGGGAACACATTCAGGTTTGGTACGTACTACTAGTAGGTGTGAGCAGGCTTTCGAATGTGACGGGAACAAGGTAAAGATTAATTGATGGTTCTAGTTTCGAGGCCCGAAACGGCTCCCGATGAGTTTAGAAGAACATAAATTTCAAGTACTACTACACTGCTCAAATGCATAAATATTATGTTACTGTCAAAAATTGGCACAAAATACGAAGGAGACCAATGGAAGTACTACTAGCAACCCACGATTTAACTACTCACATGCGCGCAGTGGAGTAATAATGTCTTCCTTCCGCCCTCACGTCCACTCAATTTGCATGCGCTGTATTAATTGACCATCAATGAAGTGAACGACTTTACATGCGTCAAATTATCACATGGGGTGGATCTTGGTACAAAATTGCGTCCGCCCATGTACCCGCGTATGCGTGTGAGGAATGAGTGCGTGCATGGCGTGCGTGCACATCTTCGCTTCGTGCATGTACCGCCAGTATGGCTCAGGGAGGATGAGTACATTCTTCTGGAACCAGCAACACGTCACTGTGATCAATCCACGCAAGGAGGTCGCGACAGCGCCTACACATGTGCCACGTGGCTTCATGAACTGTGAGAGAGACACTGTGTAGTGTGCCATTGGTATTCTAATTTACGTGTTTTGCACATACTCGAAGTACTAGTAAGGTACACGTGCATTGCACGCATCAGATTTTGCAACCAAATTATGAATAAATACCACACTATAGCATGTAAGCTCTGAGTCATATATGCCTGATGTAGCCCTTCGGTTAATTCTTATAGTTCATCTCATTCATAATCAATTAGTTTTTATAAAAAAGCTAAGAAGGCGGGAATAGGAAAAACATTGGATTATAGTGGAATGTCGTCTTGAATCCTACAGGATTCTACGAGTGTTTGATTGTGCATAGAAAAAACGCAGAATTCTTTCAAAGAGGTTTGAGTGGATGGGATGTTTCCTATGAATTCTAGTGCAAATGAATCATATGAATAAATTCCTATGGTTTACAATCCTACGAATCAAACAACCAAGATAGGAAAAATTCCTAATGATTAGAATCCTCCAAAATTCCTTTGAGAATCCTTTGAATCAAAGAAGCCCTTAATCTATTTTATGATTCATGGAATTGTGCGTTGTAAAGCATAAAGTAAAAACAAATAATGGCAATTCAACTACAAAAAAGTTTGGGCAGTCATGATACGGAAGATTCTAGAACGAAAGAGAACCACTGTTGTTTTGAGGTTTGTGCATTATGCTTAAGTTCAACCATGGAGTTTCCTAGATTGTACATGTGGCAAAATCCGATGGGGGCTAGAAGATGGTGCGAGGGGCCGAGTGGAGGGAGACTATGAAGGAATGCACAAGTGCGAGATCGATATTTAGAGAGAGAGGGTGAACACGTGCGCTGATGCCCGCAGTGGCGGAGCCATGAAAATTAAATGAGCTAGAGGGGCAAGCATTGCTAATCCTTTACGAGGAGGGTCAATTCATGAACTTAAACCATTTTTAGCAGCAATTGTCTAATGATCACATTCATATTAGCCTTGATATATAGTGATGTTAGGGGGGAGGAGGGCAGGGCCCTTACTGCCTCCTGTCTTCGCCATTGTGCACGCGTCTGAGAGATGAAGCGGAAGGCATGGATGATGAGAGGGGGACGTTGGATACATAATTAATGTGGGTGTATTAGCTATATATGTTAATCCTATATAGAGAGGTATAGATTGATCGATGTGGACGTGGGAAAGAGGGTGAGACCTCACTAGATATATTGATTGATCGGTTTGTGTGGAAAACTATGAAAGACCTAGCTATATACACACATACATAGAGGAACATCGATCGTTGCCCATGCACGCGTGAGAGATAAAGAATGCCCGATATGATGGAGAGGGGGATGTGTGTTGGTGTGTGCCTTCATGGGAGACCAATCTGAAGAAAAAGATTGCATGCGTGCGATGGATAATGCCGATTGGTAATGTGTGTGCATGCATGCACGAGAGAAAGTTAGTGGTACAATTATAAAGAGAAGACTACTCTGTGGGTGTAAAAGAAGAGCTGAATAGGTGAGGTCACAATCAATGTAAAGTTGAATTCAAATATTTGAATAAGAGATCTTGATGTTTGAAACCCATGCATGCATGAATATAACGGAGATATGCGCAGTGTGGTTTGTAAACGAGCATATTGTAATGTATACACATTGAACAAGGTCAGACTGATTTGAATTTGAGATACCGATGGCACACATCATTTGGCCACGTCGCATCCGTGCATGGACACACTATTCTAAATGGAGATGATGGGCGGTTTTTGCATCACATATCTATATCTATACCCCCATATATATTATATATATATATATATTTTTATATTGTGTGCAGGTAACTTTAACTTTGAAAGATGGTCGTTGGATGAGGCGAATTCGATGGTCCAAAGATGGAAAATTTGAGCACTACTGGCCATTGGATATCATCTAGATTCCACCAGATTTTGCCACATGTATAATCTAGAAGACTCCATGGTTGAAATTAAGCATAATGCACAAACATCAAAACACAAGCACTTCTTATTTGTTCTAGAATCTTCCGTATCAGAATTGCCCAAATGTTTTTCTACATGATTTGCCATTATTTGTTTTTACTTTATGTCTTACGACGCACAATTCCATGAATCTTAAAATAGATTAGCTTTCTTATAAAAACTAGATGATTTTGAATGAAATGAACTATAAGAATTAAACGAACATCTACATCATGCATATATGACTCAAATCTTGCATGCTATAATGTGGTATTTATTCATAATTTGGTTGCCAAATCTCATGCGTGCAATGCACGTGTACCTTACTCTAGTCTAACTGGTGTTTGTGTTTGTGTTGTGCGTGTTGAGGTGCAAATTGTCTTTTTTTTGGGTACACGTTAAGCTTGTTCTTCCGAAATTTCAAGCCGCGCCTTGTTATGCCGAAAATTCAAGCTAGCGTCTCTGTCTATCGTGCTGCGAAACTCCCGCCTCTTCAACCCGCGCCTTGTTAGCCCGAAATATTTAAGATATATCTTTGTCTCGTTGTGCTCCGACAACTCCCTCAATCTCAACCCGCGCCTTGCTATTCCGAAATTACAACGCGCGCGAAAACTCCCACCTCCTATGAAATCCCGACACGTGAAATGCCCGTGGTACCCCCGAACAGAAAGAACCGCCTCAAATCGGTGGGGGTACTTTCGTAACTTACCCCACATTTCGGAAAAGCGTGTCTCTAAGCCATGGTTCCCCACTGCCATCCCATCCGCCCACCCATTCGTACACCGAGGCCGTGAAAACCCACGACGAAACCCCACACCCTGCTCCGTCCGCCACCCAGCCGGAGCCTCTTCCCCGATGACGTCGTCCACAGCAACACCTCGACATCCCTCATCCACCGTAGCGGATGAGGATCCATCGTCGATCTCATCATCCCGCCGGTTTGGCCACATCGGCCTCCACCTCCAAGGAGCTACCCCGATGTTCCCCTCGTCTTTTGCGCCACCTCCATTCCCACACCGCCATCTTCACCTGCACCACCGGAAGAGCATCATCATCACTATTTCCTCGGATGAAGCTGCGGCCTAATCGGTGCCACCAAAGAGGTTGTACACTAATCGCCGCATTTTCTTCTTGATTCGATCTCACGGTGCTGCCGGCGCTCGGTCCCGATCCGACACGGCGCGGCTCCATCAACTGCGGCATCGCCGGCCACTTCCTCCACGACGTCCCTCCCTCGGCGGCGATGTCCACACCAGTAGGACATGCTGCTGCTTTAGCTCTCGCTCGCACTTCTGCTCTGCTCTTGCTCTCGGTCCCCTGCCTGGTCTGCTCTTGCTATTGCTCTTGCTCGCGCTGCTGCTCTCGCTCTTGCTCTTGCTTGCGATGCTGCTCCGATTTATCTACACTTCACTCCGATGCTGACGGGGTGAAGGAAGAACCAGCCGCAGCGGGGAGGGGGGATCGCCGGAGAGGTACCCCACTATCTATCTTAGGGTTCAGGATGGGGGTGGTGGTCACCGGCGGTGGCGGGGCGTTGGCGTGGGGATCGCCGAAGAAAAAGCTCGGCACGGGGGGGCCTAGAGGGATGGCCGGGGCGGCGGCGGACCGGCGGTGGGGAGTGTTTACGGGCGGGCGGGCGGGGCGGCGCACCGCCGGCCACGGGCAGCGGGGGGCTGCTGTTTGGCCGGCTCAGGGGGGTGGAGGTTGAAGATGAACCACAGGCCCTTGATTTCATATCCAACGGCTGCAAAATCGACTGACCAGAGATGAAAAAGTCAGTCGACCAACGAGTAGCCTCACCTTGCTATTGCATTCAGTTTCGACAGCAAAATTCAGTTTCGTCAGTTAAGTTCAGTTTCGACAGTTAAATTCGGTTTCGACAGTTAAGTTCAGAGATGAATGACTGATGTATTTTACATCTAGCACTTTGTGTTTATGTATTTTACGTCATGTATTGGAGATGCTATTTGAATTCCACTCAGGTTAACGTTGTTCGTTGTCTCTCTTGTCCTGCTTCAGCCTCGGCGTCGTACAACTCACCGGAGCTGCTCCAACGACGAAACCCTCCATCACAGCGGAGCAGTACCTCGGGCTCCATCTCCAGACGCCTAAGATCTTCTTCCCCTCCTCCGATAGCCAAGTCAGCCGAAGCATCCTCACCGGGCAACCCAATCACGCTGTGATCGACTTGGCTTCGCCAAAGAGGTTGTACACTTGTTGCATCTCTTTTTTAGTCTACATGTGATATCTACTGTCCACTGAGCACTCGTAGTAACGGGAAATACGATTATTTTATCCTACTACATGACAAGCACTGAGGTACCATGCAACTTAGCTATCCGTGATGGACTCTCTTGAGCGCCATCATTATTTATCTCTGCGCGTTTGAGCTGTGCATTTGTCGATGGGCCTGGGAGTTGAGCTAGTATGGAAGTGGCCTGGGTCCAAAGTAATAGAAGTAGCACAAAAACATTTTTTAGTGTAGGATTTTCCTTGCTCAAGCCTGCCTACTAGAATCACCAGGTGCTTGAAAGGAAAAGTGAATGAAAAACATCAGAATTGGAAAGTTTCCTATGGTACTACTTTTCATCAATTTGGTGCAAAGGAATGGAGCAAAGGAAAACTGTAGGATTTGTTCCTTTAGTGTCTCCTTGAAAGAAAAACCATAGGAATTCTAATTTCCACTTCTCCTCCTTCTCATATTCCTATTCATCAAGCACAAGACTAAGAGATAGTAGCATAATAGCATTATAACCGTACATTTTCTTGTGGTTTCACTTAATCTCACCATGCTTTTTTGCATCCTGTGATCTTCCAATTGTTGTGAATCAAACACCCAGATTGGCAGAAATCTTGTGCTTTTAAATTCTCTGTTTTGCGCGTGCATTCCTATCCTATTCCTGTCTATTTCCTATCCCTACATTGTTAGAATCCTCAAATTCAAACAAGCCCTTACTCAATTACTTCTGTTACAGATGTGTGTCAAAGAAAACCTTGTGTGGTTTGTCCTGCTCTTGCAACGCTGTGTTCCACCCCAGCTCAGCTGCTCCAACAATGAAAGGGTTCACCATAGCAGGGATCCGCTCTCCAGACTGTCTTTCGCCGCCTCAGATCTTCTTCCCCGCCGCTGGCAGCCAGGGCAACTGCATTACCATCATCAACTAAGCAGATGACCTTGAGGACTACACGGGTCCGCAAGAGAGGTCGCACTCTTCCGTGTCTGCTTACGTTATGCGTCGCTTAATATGATGACATGCTACATTATCGTCGTGTTCACCTATTAGACTCCGAGTCAGGTCCAAACTAATGTTGAAACTTGAGTTTTTAAATGGTTGTGGGGTACATATTGGGGCAGCAATCAGTACTATCTGTCTACTATCTGGTTAATCTCCGGTGTCTACTATGAGTTTCATGTTGGGTGCAAACAAACATTAAAGGAGCCATTATCTGTATTTTTAACTAAACCTATTATATGCCTGCTATCATTGGTTTTGGGTCTATCCACAGTTTGCTACCATCACTCTGGATTTATGCATGCACTCCTTACATAATCTCACTATGTTTTATTCCTATGCATGCCAGTTATTGTACACAATGGAACTGATCATGTAGAGCAAAAGAGACGACCTTGCGTGGCAATAAAATTTCATGCAGTCGTTGTTCCATGGTGGGCGCAAAGGCAGCCCCCCTCCACCCATTTCGGATCGTAATCAAGAGGAAGATAACTGTTATGAGGGGGATTCAGAAGGAGAAGACCACTCCTATTTACCCCATGAGGTCTTCGATCTAACTTGGCATGCTGATGTTGGTAATATCATGCATATGGTGCCTTGCATTGCTTACTGTATACATTAAAGATGTCATCTGCTTAGTTTAGACATGCTTTGTGTCAATGCCATCTGTTTAGTTTCTTTATCGTATATGTGAATCATGCAATGCCATCTTGTCTAGCCAGGCATCATATATGTGAATTTTGCAATGCCGCCCTGGTTAGCCAGTCATCTTATATGTGAATTATATCATGCCATCATTTTTTTATTACGTGTTAAATTTTTCAACAATTCTAGTACATTCAATTACTCTTCCTGTCATCAGCCATTTGGCACGGTCATGGAAAAATCTGGAGTGGAAACAAGGTCTTCAGAGCAGACAATGCTACCTGACAAAGTGCATGTCTTGCTGGTTACCGATAGCTCCTTAGAGGAGGATTCAGAGACAGATGACCAGTCATATTTCCCCCCGAGGTGCATGCCCTAACTTGGCAGGGTTATGTTGCTCATATCGTGCATATGGTATCTTGCATTGCTATGTCATTTGCTTAGTTTAGACATGCTTTGTGTGAATGCCACCTGTTTAGTGTCTAATTACCATATATGTGAATTATGCAATGCCATCTTGTTGCAAGACATTATATATGTGAACTATGCAATGTAATCTTGTTGCAAGGCATTATGTATGTGAATTATGCAATGCCATGTTGTTTAGGCAAGCGTCATATATGTGAATTATATCATGTCGTCCTTTTTTCTATTTCTCATTGCTTTTTTCGACAATGTTTGTATATTCAACTGCTCTTCCTGTGCATCAGCCATTTGAATTGGTGATGGAGAAATCTGGAGTGAAAACAAGGTCTTCAGAGCAGACAATGCTACCTGCTGAAGCAGATATCTTGCTGGTTACAAATAGCTCTTTAGGGGAGGATTCAGAGGCAGATGACCAGTCCTATTATCCCCCTGAGGTGTATGCTCAAACTTGGCAGGGTTATATTACTCATATAATGCATATGTTGTATTGCAATGCTTAGTTTTTACATCATATACACAATATTGAATGCCATCTCCTTACTTGACACATCATATATGCGATTACCCTCTGCTCACTTCCTTAGTATATAAATCATATATTTGAATTATGTCATGCCATGATGTTTACATAGACAACATGTATCTGAATTATGGCATGCCAACCATTTTCTAAAGACATAATATAGTTATATCATCTCATCCTATTTACATAGTCATCATATTTAAATCATGTCATTCTATCCATGAATTATATCATGCCATCATGTTTCCATCAACGGCATGTTTGTGATTTATGGCATGCGAACCACTTTAATAGACACATCGTATAGTTATATCATGTCATCCCGTTTACATAGTCATCATATTTTGAAGTATGTCATTCTATCCTGTTTAGCTAACCATCATACATGTGAAATTGTGTCATGCTATCCTGTTTAATTAGCCATCATATATGTGAAATTATGTCCTGCTATTCTGTTTGCTTAGACAACATAAATGTGAATTATTTCATGCCCTGTTTTCTTCCCTACTATCCATTGCACCTGTCTATCTTACAATGTCTGTACATTCAATTACTTTTCTTGTTTATCAGCCATTTCAATTGGAGGGAGTGATGGCAGTATCTGTGGGAGTAAAAACACGGTCTTCAGAAAATATCGTGCCACCTGTCAATGCAGATAGAACCATGGTTGTACTTGCCCAAGAACCAGCCCCACCACACATAACCCACACTCATGCAGATCGTACCCCTACCCAGTACTTGGACAGAGAACCAACTACACCCCTTCTAACCCCAACCCCAGCAGATAGACACCCAGTTCCCGTTGACATAGCACCGTCTCCACCACAGAGCACCCAAACACAAGCAGTTAGTAAGGCAACTGCAGTGCCCAAATCACGAGGACCACCACTTCGAACCCGAAGTCAACGCTTAAAGTAGAAGAAGAATTGTTTTCAGGTCAGGTTCCGTAGCTATGGTTCATACTACTTTGCTCTTGCATCACTGTATTTACTGATACCAACTAATTTCAAATTTGAAGGATGCAACTGAAACTCCAATGGCGCAACAGGTATGTTTTAAACCTGTTTCTTCAACCTGTTTGGCTGTTTGCTGTTGTAACTTGCTCTATGTTGATTTCAGTTTCAATTGAATAAACAGTTATGTTCTCATGCCATGCACATTACAAGTGTTGTTATTGCTGTGTAGTTTCCCACACTTATATTCTGTCTATGCTGCTTTGTCTTAAATAGATATGATTCAAACTGTATCTATCTTGATTTGGCAACATAAACTAGAATGATATAGACCATACAGTGACCATACTACATAGATATATGTTTGTTTCATGCTGTTATCCTGTCCACCTTACTACTGAACTGGTTTACCAAAATGAGTTTCATATACTACATTGTAAACCTGAGATGTGTTTGTTTCTTTCTCTTTTCGAACGCAGATAAAATATTGGAGAAGAGTACCCTGTTATGCAATGGTAAAGGAAGTAATGCAGATAAGGTTCAAGATAGTGAGACATCCCTGTTGGTCTCCAAGAAAGCTGATAAAAACTATATTGAAGACACTGAGACAACCCCAAAGTCCTGTCTTGATGTAGTGTACGAGTTACTGGCTACCACTGCTGGCACCAGCTCTTCGAACTCATTGCCTGAATCAGTTCGGCTTCTTGAGTCTCAACTTCAAGTTGAAAGACATCGATCAGATGTTATGCGACAGGAAGCCGAAGGACTGAGGAAGTCCCTGCAGAATTCAGATGCATAATTTCTGGTGCAACAGCAAGCGCTGGAGGACATAAGCGCCAAACAAGAGAAACTTAATAAGCTTGCTAAGCATCTTGCCAGCATTATGGGTACCCAGGATATTGTTTCTTGAGCTCTTCTGAAGTGGTTTCAGTTCTTGACTTGTTTTGCTGCGGCGTTTATATGCTGCTGTGTTCCCTATATTTGCACTGGTGGCGAACTTTGATGCCCAGTGGATGTAATATGTGTAATAGCCGTGATAGCCTAGTGTAAGTTGCTTGCTTATTTATTTCCTTGTTGTCTTGTTTATTTGTTTGCTTGTAGTCAGTGCAGTTCTTTTTCTGCGGTTTGCTAGTGGCTGCAATAACCTATTTTTTAAAACTAGGCCACAATAACCATGGGCTAATATTTACTGTAGTGACACTAGGCCTCCTACGGGCCGTAGAAACAGTGGGCCTTCTACGGGCCATAGAAACAATGGGCCTTCTACGGGTCGTATCATCAATGGGCCTTCTACGGGCCGTATCATCAATGGGCCTTATACGGGCCGTATGATCGATTGGCCAAATATGGGCCAAACAGACCGCATTTTGGCCGTAAATGGGCTAGAGTTGGAATCGTACATTCATGGGCCGACCATAACGGGCCATCGTTAATAGGCCGTATTTGATGACGCTATGAAAACGGCCCAACATATTAACGGACCACAAACGGGCCGACTGTAACCACGGGCTGAATTTGGCCCACAAGCAGAAAATGACAGTAATGGGCCGTAAGTAAACGAATGCTGGAAATGAGCCCAAGAATAAATGGGCTCTGAGAAGGATGAAAGATAACATGGGCTGGAGACGGCCCAACGGAATAACGGGCCGTTAATGGGTATAAAGTGATACACTGTTCATTACGGGCCAGTTTCACCACGGGCCGTTAATGGGTGTAAAGTGATACGCTGTTCATTATGGGCCAGTTTCAGCACGGGCCGCTAATGGGCCAAGAGTTACAAAGGGCCTCATATGGGCCGAAAGACGTCATGGGCTATACATGGACCAGAAGTGAAAACGGGCTGGAATCATACTAGACGGCCCAGATGACGCTACTGGGCCTAATTCGGATAGGGCATAACGGGCCTTGGGTTAGCGGGCTGTAAATGGGCTATGTGCGAACAAGACGTTAACAGGCTTTCCATGGGCCGGCCCGCCAGCTTTTGACCAAGTCAAATGGGTCGGCCTTTTCACAGGAATGGGCCACTATTGGGCCGTGCCACATGTCGACGTATCATAGGCGCCTTCTGTCTAGTGAGTGGATGACATCTGTCCCAACGATGAGCCGACACGTGTTTCCTCTAGCCAATGATGATTTTACACGTGGAAAATCCCCATTGGTCGGGGCTGTTAACGGGTTATCGGATCCAAAACCCGACCCGATAGCTTAACGACATTCTGTTACGGTGGATGCCACATGTCGGTCACCCTTGAAGAAAACACTTCTGTGACGCGTGATTTATTGTCATGGAAGTGGACACTTCCGTGATGATAATTTTGGTAATGTCATGGAACACTTCTACGACAGCACAGGTATGACTATCTTGATTCTGTCATTAATTTGTCATGGATGTACATGCATGACAAAAAAAGCGACCTACTGTGACAAACACGTATCATCACGGAAGTGTATTTTTTGTAGTGTGTGCCCCTTCCCCTTGGCCCATAAGGCACCACAACACTTGCCGAGGCCTCCGAAACACCTTTCGGACACGCTGGTCGTCACCCGGTACCCCCGGAACAATTACGGACTCCAATACCCTTCGTCCAATATATCGATCTTCACCTCCGGACCATTCCGGAACTCCTCGTCACATCCGGGATTTCATCCGGGACTCTGAAAAACCTTTGGTGACCACATATTATTTCCCATAACAACTCTAGCGTCACCGAACCTTAAGTGTGTAGACCCTACGGGTTCGGGAACCATGCAGACATGACCGAGACATATCTCCAGCCAATAACCAATAGCGGGATATGGATACCCATATTGGCTCCCACATGTTCCATGATGATCTCATTGGATGAACCACGATGTCGGGGATTCAATCAATCCCGTATACAATTCCCTTTGTTAATCGGTATGTTACTTGCCTGAGATTCGATCGTCGGTATCCCAATACCTCGTTCAATCTCGTTACCGGCAAGTCACTTTACTCGTTCTGTAACGCATGATCCCGTGGCTAACTCCTTAGTCACATTGAGCTCATTATGATGATGCATTACCGAGTGGGCCTAGAGACACCTCTCCGTCATACGGAGTGACAAATCCCAGTCTCGATTCGTGCCAACCCAATAGACACTTTCGGAGATACCTGTAGTGCACCTTTATAGCCACCCAGTTACGTTGTGACGTTTGTTACACCCAAAGCATTCCTACGGTATCCGGGAGTTGCACAATCTCATGGTCTAAGGAAATGATACTTGACATTAGAAAAGCTTTACCAAACGAACTACACGATCTTGTGCTACGCTTAAGATTGGGTCTTGTTCATCACATCATTCTCCTAATGATGTGATCCCGTTATCAATGACATCGAATGTCCATGGTCAGGAAACCATAACCATCTATTGATCAATGAGCTAGTCAACTAGAGGCTTACTAGGGACATGTTGTGGTCTATGTATTCACACATGTATTACGGTTTCCAGTTAATACAATTATAGCATGAACAATAGACAATTATCATGAACAAGGAAATACAATAATAACTATTTTATTATTGCCTCTAGGGCATATTTCCAACAGTCTCCCACTTGCACGAGAGTCAATAATCTTGTTCACATCACTATGTGATTGTAATGAATCCAACACCCATGGGATTTGTTCATATCTCGCTTGTGAGAGAGGTTTATTAGTCAATGGGTTTGAACCTTTCAGATCCATGTGTGCTTTAGAAATCTCTATGTCATCTTGTAGATGCAGCTACCACACGCTACTTTGAGCTATTCCAAATAACTTACTCTACTATACGAATCCGGTTTACTACTCAGAGTCATCCGGATTAGTGTCAAAGTTTGCATCAACGTAACC
Organism: Triticum aestivum; assembly: GCF_018294505.1. Classification (NCBI taxonomy): domain Eukaryota; kingdom Viridiplantae; phylum Streptophyta; class Magnoliopsida; order Poales; family Poaceae; genus Triticum; species Triticum aestivum. Next base: position 380,729,632 of record NC_057794.1, on the reverse strand, counting down.
CTTTACGACGAACTCTTTTACCACCTCCATAATCGAGAAAATTCCTTAGTCCACTAGTTACTAAGGATAAGTTCGACCGTTGTCATGTGATCCATTCCTGGATCACTCTTGTACCCCTTGACTGACTCATGGCAAGGCACACTTCAGGTGCGGTACACAGCATATCATACTGTAGAGCCTACATCTAAAGCATAGGGGACGACCTTCATCCTTTCTCTCTCTTCTGTCGTGGTTAGGTCTTGAGTCTTAATCAATACTCACACCTTGTAACACAGCCAAGAACTCCTTCTTTGCTGATCTATTTTGAACTCCTTCAAAATCTTGTCATGGTATGTATTCATTTGAAAGTACTATTAAGCATTTTTTATCTATCCTTATAGATCATGATGCTCAATGTTCAAGTAGCTTAATCCAGGTTTTCCATTGAAAAACACTTTTCAAATAACCATGTATGCTTTCCGGAATTTCTACATCATTTCTGATCAATAATATGTTAACAACATATACTCATCAAAAATTCTATAGTGCTCCCACTCACTTCTTTGGAAATACAAGTTTCTCATAAACTTTGTATAAACCCAAAATCTTTGATCATCTCATCAAAGCGTACATTCCAACTCTGAGATGCTTACTCCAGTCCTTAGAAGGATTGCTGGAGCTTTGCATACTTGTTAGCATCTTTCAGGATTGACAAAACCTTCTGGTTGTATCACATACAACCTTTCCTCAAGAAAATTGTCGAGGAAACAATGTTTTGACATCCTATCTGCAAGATTTAACAAATAATGCAGTAACTACTAACATAATTCCAACAGACTCTTAGCATCACTACGAGTGAGAAAGTCTCATCGTAGTCAACTCCTTGAACTTGTCGGGAATCATCTTAACGACAAGTCGAGCTTTCTTAATGGTGACACTTACCATCATTGTCCGTCTTCCTTTTAAAATCCATCTGCACCCAACAGCCTTACGACCATTAAGTAGTTCATTCAAAGTCTATGCTTTGTTTTATAAATGGATCCCCTCTCAGATTTTATGGCCTCGAGCCATTCGTCAGAATCCGGGCCCACCATTGCTTCTCCATAGCTCATAGGTTCATTGTTGTCTAGCAACATGACTTCCAAGACAGGATGATGTACCTCTCTAAAGTAGTACGCATCCTTGTCGACCTATGAGGTTTGGTAGTGACTTGATCTGAAGTTTCATGATCACTATCATAAGCTTCCACTTCAATCGGTGTAGGTGCCACAGGAACAACTTCCTGTGCCCTGCTACAAACTAGTTGAAGTGATGGTTCAATAACCTCATCAAGTCTCCATCATCCTCCCACTCTGTTCTTTCGAGAGAAACTTTTCCTCGAGAAAGGACCCATTTCTAGAAACAATCACTTTTGCTTCTGGATCTGAAATAGGAGGTATACCCAACTGTTTTGGGTATTCTATGAAGATGCATTTATCCGCTTTGGGTTCGAGCTTATCAGCCTGAAACTTTTTCACATAAGCGTCGCAGCCCCAAACTTTTAAGAAATGACAGCCTTCAGTTTTTCTAAACCATAGTTCATACACTATCGTCTCAACAGAATTGCATGGTGCCCTATTTAAAGAGAATGCGATTGTCTCTAATGCCTAACGCATAAACGATAGTGGTAATTTGATAAGAGACATCATGGTATGCACCATATCCAATAGGGTGCAGTTATGATGTTCGGATACACCATTACACTATGGTGTTCCAGGCAGTATTAGTTGTGAAACAATTTCCATGATGTCTTAATTGTGTGCCAAACTCGTAACTCAGATATTCATCTCTATGATCATATCATAGACATTTTATCCTCTTGTCACGAAGATCTTCAACTTCACTCTAAAATTACTTAAACCTTTCAATAATTCAAACTTGTGTTTCATCAAGTAAATATACTCAGCATCTACTCAAATCATCTGTGAAGTAAGAACATAACGATATCCACTGCGTGCCTCAGCACTCATTGGACTGCACACATCAAAATGTATTACTTCCAACAAGTTGTTTTCTTGTTCCATCTTACTGAAAACGAGGTCTTTCAGTCATCTTGCCCATGTGGTATGATTTGCATATCTCAAGTGATTCAAAATCAAGTGAGTCCAAACGATCCATTTGTATGGAGTTTCTTCATGCATATCCACCAATAGACATGGTTCGCATGTCTCAATCTTTTCAAAAACGAGTGAGTCCAAAGATCCATCAACATGGAGCTTCTTCATGCGTTTTATACCAACATGACTCAAATGGCAGTGCCACAAGTATGTGGTACTATCATTACTATCTTATATCTTTTGGCATGAACATGTGTATCACTACGATCGAGATTCAATAAACCATTCATTTTAGGTGCAAGACCATTGAAGGTATTATTCAAATAAACAGAGTAACCATTATTCTCCTTAAATGAATAACAGTATGGCAATAAACATAATCCAATCATGTCTATGCTCAACGCAAACACCAAATAACAATTATTTTGGTTTAACACCAATCCCGATGGTAGAGGGAGCGTGCGATGTTAGATCACATCAACCTTGGAAACACTTCCAACACATATCGTCATCTCACCTTTAGCTAGTCTCCGCAGCCTTTTATTTCGAGTTACTAACACTTGGCAACCGAACTGGTATTTATTACCCTGGTGCTACTAGGAGTACTAGTAAAGTACACAATAATATAACGTATATTCAAAAATACTTCTGTTGACCTTGCCAGCCTTCTCATCTACCAAGTATCTAGGGTAGTTCTGCTTCAGTGACCGTTCCCCTCATTACAGAAGCACTTAGTCTTGGGTTTGGGTTCAACCTTGGGTTTCTTCACTAGAGTAGCAACTGATTTGCCATTTCATGAAGTACCCCTTCTTTCCCTTGCCCTTCTTGAAACTTGTGGTTTAACCATCAACAATTGATGCTCCTACTTAATTTCTACTTTCGCGGTGTCAAACATTGCGAGTTGCTCAAGGATCATCATGTCTATCCCTGATATGTTATAGTTCATCACGAAGTTCCAATAGCTTGGTGGCAGTGACTATGGAGAACCATCACTATCTCATCTAGAAGATTAACTCCCACTCGATTCAAGCGATTGTAGTACTCAGACAATATGAGCACATGCTCAACGATAGAGCTTTTCTCCCTTAGTTTGCGGGCTTAAGAAACTTGTCAGAGGTCTCATACCTCTTAACGTGGGCACTAGTCTGAAATCCCAATTTCAGTCTTTGGAACATCTCATATGTTCTGCGACGTTTCAAAAATGTCTTTGGTGCCACAATTATAAACTGTTAGCATTATGCACTGAACTATCACGTAGTCATTAAAACGTGTATGTCAGATGTTTCCCAGCATATACAGACGATGCTCGAGGTTCAGCACACTGAGCGGTGCATTAAGGACATAATCCTTCTGTGCAGCAATGAGGACAATCCTTAGTTTACGGACCCAGTCCGCATAATTGCTACTGTCAACTCTGAACCAAATTTTCTCTAGGAACATATCTTAAACAGTAGAACCAAAGCGTAAGCTACGACATAATTTGCAAAGACCTTCTGACTATGTTCATGATAATTAAGTTCATCTGATTATTTAATGAACTCCCACTTAGATAGACATCCCTCTAGTCATCTAAGTGATACATGATCCGTGTCAACTAGGTTGTGTCTGATCATCACGTGAGACGGACTAGTCATCATCGGTGAACATCTTCATGTTGATCGTATCTACTATACGACTCATGTTCGACCTTTCAGTCTCTTATGTTCTGAGGCCATGTCTGTACATGCAAGGCTCGTCAAGTCAACCTAAGTGTTTCACATGTGTAAATCTGGCTTACACCCGTTGTATGCGAACGTTAGAATCTATCACATCCGATCATCACGTGGTGCTTCAAAACAACGAACCTTCACAAAGGTGCACAGTTAGGGGGAACACATCTCTTGAAATTTTAGTGAGGGATCGTCTTATTTATGCTACCGTCGTTCTAAGCAAATAAGATGTAAACATGATAAACATCACATGCAAATCATGAAGTGACATGATATGGCCAATATCATCTTGCGCCTTTGATCTCCATCTTCGAGGCGCGGCATGATCACCTTCGTCACCGGCATGACACCATGATCTCCATGATCATGATCTCCATCATCGTGTCTTCATGAAGTTGCCTTGCCAGATATTACTTCTACTACTATGGCTAACGATTAGCAATAAAAGTAAAGTAATTACATGGTGTTTTCATTGACACGTAGGTCATAAATAAATTAAGACAACTCCTATGGCTCCTGCCGGTTGTCATACTCATCGACATGGAAGTCGTGATTCCTATTACAAGAACATGATCAATCTCATACATCACATATATCATTCATCACATCCTTTTGGCCATATCACATCACATAACAAACCCTGCAAAAACAAGTTAGACGTCCTCTAATTGTTGTTGCATGTTTTACGTGGCTCCTATGGGTTTCTAGCAAGAATGTTTCTTACCTACGCAAAACCACAAGGTGATATGCCAATTGCTATTTACCCTTCATAAGGACCCTTTTCATCGAATCCGATCCGACTAAAGTGGGAGAGACAGACACCTGCCGACCACCTTATGCATCAAGTGCATGTCAGTCGGTGGAACCAGTCTCACGTAAGCGTACGTGTAAGGTCGGTCCGGGCTGCTTCATCCCACAATGCCGCCAGATCAAGATAAGACTAGTAACGGTAAGCAAATTGAACAAATCATCGCCCACAACTGCTTTGTGTTCTACTTGTGCATAGAATCTACGCATAGACCTAGCTCATGATGCCACTGTTGGGTAACGTAGCAATAATTCAAAAATTTCCTACGTGTCACCAAGATCAATCTAGGATATACTTGCAACAAGAGAGAGGGAGTGCATCTTCATACCCTTGAAGATCGCTAAGCGGAAGCGTTACAAGAACACGGTTGGTGGAGCTGTACACGCAGCGATTCAGATCGCGGTCGATTCTGATCTAAGCGCCGAACAACGGCGCCTCCGCGTTCAACACACGTACAGCCCGGGGATGTCTCCTCCTTCTTGATCCAGCAAGGGGAGAGGAGAAGTTGAGGGAGAACTCCGACAGCACGATGACGTGGTGGTGATGGAGCTCGTGGTTCTCCGGCAGGGCTTCGCCAAGCGCTACGGAGGAGGAGGAGGTGTAGGAGAAGGGAAGGGGCTGCGCCAGGGGATGTCTCTTGGTCTCCCCGCAGCCCTCCCACCTCCCCCTATTTATAGGAAAAGGGGAGAGAGGGCCGGCCCCTTCAGATCCCATCTAGGGGAGGGGCGGTGAGCAGGGAGGGAACCCTAGATGGGTTTTGGGCGCCCCCACCCCTAGGAGACTTGCCCCCCAAGCCAGGAGGGCAGGCTGCCCTAGGGAGGCGCTCCCACCTCTCTTGGTTACGTGAGATGGGGTGGGAGGGGCACACAGCCCCTTAGTGGGCTGGTGTGCCCCTTCCCCTTGGCCCATAAGGCCCCATAACACTTGCTGGGGCCTCCGAAACCACTTTCGGACACGCTGGTCGTCACCCGGTACCCCCGGAACAATTCCGGACTCCAATATCCTTCGTCCAATATATCGATCTTCACCTCCGGACCATTCCGGAACTCCTCGTCATGTCCGGGATCTCATCCGGGACTCCGAACAACCTTCGGTAACCACATACTATTTCCCATAACAACTCTACTGTCACCGAACCTTAAGTGTGTAGACCCTACGGGTTCGGGAACCATGCAGACATGACCGAGACATATCTCCGGCCAATAACCAATAGCGGGATCTGGATACCCATATTGTCTCCCACATGTTCCATGATGATCTCATCGGATGAACCACGATGTCGGGGATTCAATCAATCCCGTATACAATTCCCTTTGTCAATCCGTATGTTACTTGCCAGAGATTTGATCGTCGGTATCCCAATACCTCATTCAATCTCGTTACCAGCAAGTCACTTTACTCGTTCTGTAACGCATGATCCCGTGGCTAACTCCTTAGTCACATTGAGCTCATTATGATGATGCATTGCCGAGTGGGCCCAGAGATACCTCTCCGTTATACGGAGTGACAAATCCCAGTCTCGATTTGTGCCAACCCAACAGACACTCTCGGAGATACCTGTAGTGCACCTTTATAGCCACCCAGTTACGTTGTGACGTTTGGTACACCCAAAGCATTCCTACGATATCCGGGAGTTCCACAATCTCGTGGTCTAAGGAAATGATACTTGACATTGGAAAAGCTTTAGCAAACGAACTACACGATCTTGTGCTACGCTTAAGATTGGGTCTTGTCCATCACATCATTCTCCTAATGATGTGATCCCGTTATCAATGACATCCAATGTCCATTGTAACACCCCAAAATTTTGACCTTGATTTATTAATTAAAATTTTGCCAAGAAATTAAATTTTTATTTTCTGGTTTTATCTTTTAATTTCAGATCACTCTGTCCCTCTGAATTTTTGAGTTTTTTCCTTCTGGGTGGAAACCTTTCAAAAATATTGTTGGACTTGTATATCTTCCCAAGACCATTTCTTTTTATCAGTGGAATTATTTCTACAATTATTTTTCCTCAACTTTATTTCTTTAAAAATATGATTTTTCATAAGTTTTAGATTTCCATTTGCACTACAACCTATTTAAATATTTATTTAAAAATTCCACCAAAATTGGGGGATGTTAGTAGTAGTGTATAATTCAACTTTATGCAAAAACCCATCGGTGTTCTTTGAAAAATTTGAGCAAATCATCCTGATCTTCTTTCTGGTCCAGTTTGGTGTTTTGTACTGCAACCATGTTTTATCTTGCCCTATTGCCCTTGATTTTTCTCCTGCATATAGACCAGCCTACCAAACTCTTAAGTCCAGGAGATTGGACCCATTGGAATACTTTTGGTCCATACAATAGTAGCCTTTATTTTCTGTCCAGAACTGAAAATTTGCAAAACTTGCACTAGCATGTTTCTGGCTTTGCCCAAATAACTTTGCCATCACCACCTGCACCTAAAGAGACCCCAACCTAGAGATTTGGGCCACCAGAAGAGATGCCTAGAAGCCCATGGCATTCTGTCGAGCACCTTGTGGGCATGGCCAGTTTTGGCTTAGTTTTTAGTTTGCGTTGTGAACATGATCCCCTGACCTAACAACCATGTCCACTAATCTCCTAGCCACCTCTAACCTAGACCTGTTAATTGCCAGGCTCACCCAAGCCCTCTAGGCCACCCTTGCTTTCTGTCGAGCATGTAGCGTGCGTGCTTTGGGCATGCCCAGAGCGCACGTTTTGCACACGCGCATAACCGAGCCGCCGCGTGTTGCCCCTGGCCTTTGCTCGCCCGTAGGGCCGCGCCCCGTTCTCGTCCGCTCGCCAGAACGCTCCAAGCCGCCCCTGGCGCCCTACAGCGCCGCCGTTAGAGCCCTCTTGGCGGCACGCCAGCGTCCGCAACACGCCCCTGCCATGGCAGCGCCGCCCAAGCCACAGCCGCCCGCCAGCTGCCCTCTGGAACAGCTCGAGCTCATCCACGAGCTTGTCCGCTAGCGCCCGTCGCCGCCACGTCGCCCTGCCATCAACAGAATGGTGGTTCACTGGTGTTCTTATCCGCAGCCGCGAGAACCGACCTCGACCGCCTATAAAAGGAGCCCCCGAGCTCGCCCAGACCCTCAGGCGACCTCAGGCCATCTCCCTAGTGCTCCCATAGCCAGCAATCGATGGAGGGAGGCCGTCTGCCTCGTCTCCGGCCAGTTCGGCCGCAGCGACGCTCCGGTGCCGTACGTCGCGAGCAGGGCCTCCCTAGTTCTTCCGGCACCATCATTCGACTACCCTCAACCGTGCGGAGCCGCCCCACCTCTCTAGACCGATCGGGAGCCACCATAGCTCGAGACCCCGATCCACCCGAAACCACCGTCCGCCGCGGAGCTTGACGCCGGCGACCCCCTCCACCCCCGCCAGCCAATCAACCACTGGGAGGACTGCCCCTGGACCAGCAGATCCATCCCCACCTTCAGAATCCCGCGGGGAGCCGCCATTCGGCGGCGGCAATCGCCGGAGCCCCGCCACCGCTCGGCCAGAGAAGGAAGGAGGGCGCGGGTGAGTGGTCAAACCTGACCAGCGGACCAGACGGCCCCACCTGCCAGTGACCCCAGCTCTGCCGATGTGTTTTAAGTGGAAATGTAAAACACGGGAGTACGTCTTCTTTGTCTCGAAATCGTATTCTTATTCGAACCGTTTTTCTTTTTCTGTTTAATTTAAAAACAGATTTTGACTGAAACTTTGACTAGCTATAACTTTTTAAATATAACTCCGTTTGACCTGATTCTATTTTTGTTATTTCCCAAATTTCATCTAGTTTATTTCCATATTTATTTGAAAATTTTCCAAACAACTTTTTTGTACTGTTTTGAAACTATGTGTTAATTTAAATTTTCTTAAAATAGGATTTTGAAGAAGGAAGCAACTTTCAAAAAGTGCACCCCCACTTGCATACTCTTGAAGGCAAGCATTCTGAACCCCGGCATAATATTTGTTGTGTGTCGTTCGATGCTAATACCACACCACCTTGACATGAAGTGTTTGGTATTTTATGTGGTGTTATGATCATATTCATGAGTGCATAATGATGATTCCTTGCTGTTGGAATTTGATGTGCTTTTGATAGTAATCACCCTCGTATGCCTTTCATGCCTATCGGGAGGAATCCGGGAAAGTCTCTGTCTTAGGTAGACACGAACTTGTCTCTAATAGTTCGTTGAGACGATTATGTCCGGTAAGGCATGGTGAGGTATGATGAGTGGTGAATCTGTTTATTGGTGTGAAATATATTTGTTATACTCATTCTGCAGGGAATGCCTTAATCTCCTGAGTCGACCGTAGATCGAGTCTTGTTCCAGTAACCCCCATACTTGTTTCGTGCTACCACTTGTCCCTGCCATAGGTAAGGTACGGTTTAGTAAGTTGTCAACCCCTTCCTAGCACACACTGTACAGGGAGACCATGGTGGAAGATACCGGCTGCATCCGGTAGACATGCCGCCTGGTCCGGGGGCATGGGTGTTTCCGGTTGGAGCCTAGGGGGTAGCTCCCCTAGTTTGCGTGCGTTATAAATTTTGTGATCCCATGCTAGTCGAGGTTGTAGCCTCCCCACTTAGAGTTTTGCTTAATGGGTGTCGTGGGTGATTCCAGACACCGGTAAGTTAGGCTGGTGTGTGCGGTCAGCTGTGTTTTCAATTAAAAGATCGTAAATGGAATTAGTCCCGATAGACTGAAGGAATCCATTACTCGTGGGTAAAGAGTACACCCTCTACAGAGGTTATATCTATTCGAATAGTCATGTCCGTAATTAAGGACTACAGTCTGGATGGGTCAAGTGTCGGTCTTAGTGTCGGTCTTCGGAGGAAAAATTGCTAAACCAGAACATTGATCATGACTTGAGACATATGATGATTATGATTACTATTACTATAGCCTAACCATTGGTATTATTTGAATTATTGAGTATCCCTGGGATGGTTCTACCTCCTGGATATTCATTGTGATTATTCTCTTACAAGCCCTTTATGTGGTGTCGCTTAAACGCCCGACTGTTGCATGCTTGTTATTTAAATTACTTATAAGCCCTTTATGTGGTGTCGCTCAGACGCCCGACTGTGGCATGCTTGTTATTTAAATTACTTATAAGCCCTTTATTGTTGGGGAACGTAGCAGAAATTCAAAAATTTTCCTATGCGTCAACAAGATCTATCTATGGAGAAACCAGCTACGAGTAGAAGGAGAGTGCATCTACATACCCTTGTAGATCGCTAAGCAGAAGCATTCAAGTGAACGGGGTTGATGGAGTCGTACTCGTCGTGATTCAGATCACCGATGATCCTAGTGCCGAACGGACGACACCTCCGCGTTCAACACACGTACAGCTCGACGATGTCTCCCACGCCTTGATCCAGCAAGGAGAGAGGGAGAGGTTGAGGAAGACTCCATCCAGCAGCAGCACAACGGCGTGGTGGTGATGGAGGAGCGTGGCAATCCTGCAGGGCTTCGCCAAGCACCTACGGGAGAGGAGGAGGTGTCACGGGAGGGAGGGAGGCGCCAAGGGCTCAGGTATGGAGGGCCTCCCTCCCCTCCACTATATATAGGGGCAGGGGAGAGGGGGGAGGCGCAGCCTTGCCCCTTCCTCCAAGGAAGGGGTGTGGCTAAGAGGGGGGGAGGAGTCCATCCTCCCCAAGGCACCTCGGAGGTGCCTTCCCCCTTTAGGACTCTCCCCTTTTTCCTATATCTTGGCGCATGGGCCTCTAGGGGCTGGTGCCCTTGGCCCATGTAGGCCAAGGCGCACCCCCTACAGCCCATGTGCCCCCCCCCGGGGCAGGTGGCCCCACCCGGTGGGCCCCCGAGACCCTTCCGGTGGTCCCGGTACAATACCGATGACCCCGAAACTTGTCCCGATGGCCGAAACAGGACTTCCTATATATAAATCTTTACCTCCGGACCATTCCGGAACTCCTCGTGACGTCCGGGATCTCATCCGGGACTCCGAACAACATTCGGTAACCACATACAAACTTCCTTTATAACCCTAGCGTCATCGAACCTTAAGTGTGTAGACCCTACGGGTTCGGGAGACATGCAGACATGACTGAGACGTTCTCCGGTCAATAACCAACAGCGGGATCTGGATACCCATGTTGGCTCCCACATGTTCCACGATGATCTCATCGGATGAACCACGATGTCAAGGACTCAATCGATCCCATATACAATTCCCTTTGTCTAGCGGTATTTTACTTGCCCGAGATTCGATCGTCGGTATACCGATACCTTGTTCAATCTCGTTACCGGCAAGTCTCTTTACTCGTTCCGTAACACATCATCCCGTGATCAACCCCTTGGTCACATTTGCGCATATGATGATGTCCTACAGAGTGGGCCCAGAGATACCTCTCCGTTTACACGGAGTGACAAATCCCAGTCTCGATCCGCATAAAACAATAGATACTTTCGGAGATACCTGTAGTGCACCTTTATAGTCACCCAGTTACGTTGTGACGTTTGATACACCCAAAGCACTCCTACGGTATCCAGGAGTTACACGCTCTCATGGTCAAAGGAAGAGATACTTGACATTGGCAAAGCTCTAGCAAACGAACTACACGATCTTTGTGCTAGGCTTAGGATTGGGTCTTGTCCATCACATCATTCTCCTAATGATGTGATCCCGTTATCAACGACATCCAATGTCCATAGCCAGGAAACCATGACTATCTGTTGATCACAACGAGCTAGTCAACTAGAGGCTCACTAGGGACATATTGTGGTCTATGTATTCACACGTGTATTACGATTTCCGGATAATACAGTTATAGCATGAATAAAAGACAATTATCATGAACAAGGAAATATAATAATAACACTTTTATTATTGCCTCTAGGGCATATTTCCAACATTTATGTGGTGTCGCTCAGACGCGCGACTGTGGCATGCTTGTTATTTATTTTATTTGTAAGCCCTCTATGTGGTGTCGCTCAGACGCCCGACTAAGGCATGCTTTATATTATTATCCTTCGAGGCGTCGCTTCAGACACCCGATCGGTGCATTCTATTTCTACTCTATGATTGCATATTTGTGTTTGACATGAATAACCTACTTGCTGCATCATGTATTTTTATTTCGTGACTGACGTTGTGATCATGGAATATTCCAGAGCATGATTATCATTTGTTATATTATACCTAAGTTCATAATGTTTGTGAGTACATTCAAAGTACTCACCGGCTTGTCCCTGGCTATTGTCTTGGCCAGATTTCTTGCATGGAGAGGAGCGTTGCGATGACAGCCCCGGAACCTACGCAATGGTGATAGCAGCCTCGTGAAGATAGGAGTTATCTAGGTCAGCTGTTCCTGTGGGAAATGGAGTCGCATAGACACTGATGAACCACAAACCGCTTCCGCCATCAGCCACTAGAAACCTTGTGTTGTACTCATAGGCCAGAATGGTCTTGTACTACATATTTTGTATTTTGCTTGGAATTTCTGCATCAAGTTGGTGCCCCATCAGCAAACAGTAACCCTGGGGCTGGTGGGCACAAGGACCATTTTCTGGGAAATATATCCTGAAAATCCGGTCGCGACAACCTTGGTATCAGAGCCAAGCTGACCATTGGCTAATCCTATCTTGGCCAGGTCAATAAACCTATATTAACCAATCCACCAGACCTTAACCTAGCCCCAGCCAAGCTTCTTGTGTAAGATAGCCACACAGTGACCCTGACACCTTTTGGCAGTCGGTGCCCAACCTATCAGCCTAGCCTGTCGATCACGCGCTAGTGACCGACACCTAAATAGTCTCTCTCGCAAGCGTGCAAAGGAAGAATCCATCCCCTTTTTCTATAAAAAGGGCACGCTAGCCTCAACCTAGCACAGCACAACCTATTCCCCAAACCGAGCTATAATGCCTGGCCCCATTGTGCACAATGAGACCACAACAACCAACCTTAGAGGTTTTGAGACCGTGCTAGCAAACCTCACCCGCCGTACCTTTGCATTAGAAGAGCCCAGAGTATGTTGTGTACCAAGGGCCCATGAGCGGTGAGAGCCGTGATTCTGGGCCACTTTGCACGTTTATGGTAGGGGTCTATCGCCAGAACGCCCCTACAGGTTCACCGGAAGGACAACTTCCTTTGAGCCACAAGCCATCCAACTAGCTGCTCGAGAGGCTATAGTTCAACTCCGGCACTTGTCGCCCAGAGTTAACTGTCGATCGTTCTACTACTACCCCAGCCGTGACGGGTATGGTAGGCCACCCCAGGTTGCCAACGGAGATCACGAGACAGATCCTGCATTGTTGCATCTGGTGCGCTATGTAAGTGCACTAGAGGAACTGTTCGATCAAATCACCCTTGATATGATCGCAGCTCGGGGAGAACTGGTTCGCCGAGCCCCGGCAAGTGGAGGGGATGAGCCCGACGCCGACAACCCAGTCGTGCGGTTCGGACAACCAATCGAGTCCTTAAGGTCTGCCCCAGCCATCGACCAAAATGCTTTGGTGTCCCAGAAGTGCTTCGTCGCCTTTTGGGAACACGCTCCAACGGGATTGTGGCCAACAACCCCCGCGATGGTCATCATCGCTACATCGACCCTACAGCTCCTCAACTCCATCCAGCTAACCCCGCCGGTGAAACCCGTGGAGAAGCCTCGACATCCACAAGGCACGCCCGCTTAGATATTAACGAGGTAGACTAAGTCACTCGAGTAGTACCGAGTCTTAGTATGTCCACGCCCTGTAATTGTGTGATCTTGTATCGCCATAATTAAATGTTGTCTGCTTGTGCGCCCCTATTTTAAATAGTAGCCATGCATAAGTATGTTGGTGTACGGTTGCATTTTTAATTCCGGGTGTAGCTACCAAAAACCACCCCAACGACACCCACAGTTATACGTCACTTTTGTCAGATATGTGTATCTGTGGCATTGACCCCGACCCCATAGAGCAGAATTGATAAAATAGTTGCCCCTCACCATGATAAATGACCCAGCCCAGATGCTATATAAAAGGCCACCTCGTGACCTTACCAAGTATCCCTCACCTTGTGCACAACTCTCATAGCCATTTCTTTGGCATGCCAAGCCCTACTATTTATCTGAGAACTCCAGATGCAACCCCAGGTAGTTTTGTTAAAATATTGTGGGACTTTACCTGCATTACCATGAGTTCTACCCATCCACCCAAGTACGAGTTGCTCAAATTGAGGATCACCCCATCCACCTCGAAATATTTGGCAGTGGTGCACATCCCTCCCGCAAACCCAAACCAAGACCCAACGGAAGTCTCCTTCGTGGGGAAATCTATGCCGACTCCGCAAATGGCCATAGAAGCTGCTGCATACGAAGCGCTTGCTCGCTTTCGATTCACGGTACCCTATGCCAGTGGACGAGGGAATTATTACTTCCCAAGTTGTGCAGCACCCAGAGAAGTAGCATCTTTTCCCGATGGACGAATTGAGAGAGACCCAGTACTGGCCAACCTTGCCCAGTATGTCATCGCTCAAGAGCGTTTGACCCAATGAGTAATGGGTTATCTCCAGAGCCTCGCTGATTTAAATCCTCAGATCGCTATCGGCAGACCACTGAGGCCCGACCAAGAGAGACGCGTTCTTCGACTAGTCAACCCGCTTCCCCCGATAGAAGAGGAGTGTGCCCCAGTACCAGAGACATTTTCTTAGGAGCCTGTCTATTTGCCATTTTCATTGTAGACATCACTGCTATGTTTATTGTCCCAGCATCTAGTTATGTGTTGCAACTTATGTGTGGTATCCTAAATTTGTACGATAAATTAAATATTTGGTTTCAATTAATGTGAGTAGTTTTACAGCTGTTAATTTTGATTAACTAATTTCACTCTCGGTAAATTCCGAAGTAAGATTCTTCCCTGAGTTGTTGCAGCGTATATCTCTTCATGACATACATTTTTATTCACGCAGCACCACGACAGCAGACTCGCAACCACAACCACTCGACCACATGCACTAATTGCAAATCCACGTGCACATTTTGCACCTAACTGATCACCTCCCTAGCACAACGCAGTCTCTGAAGGAGAGATTTCTGGGTAATTATTCGGGTGCAAGTTGCCTCCAGCACACTGACAACAGTTAGCACCGGACACCGCACTTAATCCTCATGATCACCGCCACCGCAGAGAGCTAACACCCGAGCGGCAGCATCACGACGATCATCGAGGATCATCACGCACAAGAGCACGGAGAACCCCAGCAATGTCGCCAACCCTCCGCACATCAGGATCATGTACCAGTCCGGCATCACCTCCGCCATTAGAGCCTCGTCTCGAGCTCCTGCAAACAGAAATGGATGAGAAGGAAGGAGAAGGAGAAGCGAGGCCAGGTGTGAGGAAGGAGAAAGGAGCACCTCGGTCATTTTATAGCTCGAGATCGGTGTATGGTGGGTGAAGTCCACCAGCGCCGCTCGTCGCTCGATCGCCGTTGTTCGGAGGCGAATCCACGAGCAGTGCTGGCAGCGCACTGGCCCACGAGGTGAGTGCACGCTGCACCGGTAGCTAGCGCGCCGTGCACTACCGCAGTATGGCCTAGATGCTCTACGCGCTAGATGTCGCTGGTGGAGAAAGCGTGGGAAAGCACGCGAGAGAGAGGAAGAAAAGAGAGCCAGAGGTAGAAGAAGAGACTGACAGTGTACCCCGGGTCCACCTGTCAGCCAAAGAGAGCACTGTGCTCTCGGGTATGACCAGCGTGTTTTAGAAATTTAGAAATTTATTCTAAATTCAATGTAACCAAAAGTAGAAATTTCTCGTATTTCCCCGACCATAGATTTTTCCACGCAGCGCCAGTATTCCACACTGTAGTTTTACACCACTTAAATTGCCCACTCACAGTAGCCACATTTTATTGCATGAGTAGGATGGTTATTTTTGTGATGTCACTTTGTGTTAGTAGAACTAATATTTTCAAAACAACTTTTAGCAAATCTCGAGGACCAGATTTTTCTTAAGGGGGGTAGTATTGTAACACCCCAAAATTTTGACCTTGATTTATTAATTAAAATTTTGCCAGGAAATTAAATTTTTATTTTCTGGTTTTATCTTTTAATTTCAGATCACTCTGTCCCTCTGAATTTTTGAGTTTTTTCCTTCTAGGTGGAAACCTTCCTAAAATATTGTTGGACATGTATATCTTCCCAAGACCATTTCTTTTTATCAGTGGGATTATTTCTACAATTATTTTTCCTGAGCTTTATTTCTTTAAAAAATAATTTTAATAAGTTTAGAGTTCCATTTGCACTACAACCTATTTAAATATTTCTTTAAAAATTCCACCAAAATTGGGGGGTGTTAGTAGTTATGTATAATTGAACTTTATGCAAAAACCCATCTGTGTTCTTTGAAAAATTTGAGCAAATCATCCTCATCTTCATTCTGGTCCAGTTTGGTGTTTTGTACTGCAACCATGTTTTATCTTGCCCTATTGCCCTTGATTTTTCTCCTGCTTATAGAGGAGCCTACCAAACTCTTAAGTCCAGGAGATTGGACCCATTCGAATACTTTTCTAAAACTTGCACTAGCAAGTTTCTGGCTTTGCCCAAATAACTTTTCCATCACCACCTGCACCTAAAGAGACCCCAACCTGGAGATTTCGGCCACCAGAAGAGATGCCTAGAAGCCCATGGCATTTTGTCGAGCACCTTGTGGGCATGGCCAGTTTTGGCTTAGTTTTTAGTTTGCATTGTTAACATGATCCCCTGACCTAACAACCATGTCCACTAATCTCCTAGCCACCTCTAACCTAGACCTGTTAATTGCCAGCCTCACCCAAGCCCTCTAGGCCACCCTTGCTTTCTGTCGAGCATGTAGCGTGCGTGCTCTGGGCGCGCCCAGAGCGCATGTTTTGCACACGCGCGCAACCGAGCCACCGCGTCTTGCCCCTGGCCTTTGCTCGCCCGCACGGCCGTGCTCCGTTCTTGTTCGCTCGCCAGAACCCTCCAAGCCACCCCTGGCGCCCTAAAGCACCGCTGTCAGAGCCCTCTGGTAGCACGCCGGCGTCCGCAACACGCCCCTGCCATGGCAGCGCCACCCAAGCCACAGCCGCCCGCCAGTTGCCCTCTGGAACAGCTCAAGGTCATCCACGAGTCCGTCCACTAGCGCCCGTCGCCGCCACGTCGCCCTGCCAGCAACAGAACGGTGGTTCACCGATGTTCTTATCCGTAGCCATGGGAACCAACCTCGACCGCCTATAAAAGGAGCCCCTGAGCTCGTCCAGACCCTCGGGCAACCTCAGGCCATCTCCCTAGTGCTACCATAGCCAGCAATCGATGGAGGGAGGCCGTCTGCCTCGTCTCCGACCAGTTCGGCCGCCGCCACGCTCTGGTGCCGTACATCGCGAGCAGGGCCTCCCCGGTTCTTCCGGCACCACCGTCTGACTACCCTCAACCGTGCGGAGCCGCCCCACCTCTCTAGCCCGATCGAGAGCCACCATAGCTCGAGACCCCGATCCACCCGAAACCACCGTCCGCCGCAGAGCTTGACGCCGGCGACCCCCTCCAACCCCGCCAGCCTATCAACCACTGGGAGGACCGCCCTGGACCAGCGGATCCATCCCCACCCTCAGAATCCCGTGGGGAGCCGTCGTTCGTCCGCGGCAATCGCCGGAGACCTGCCATCGCTCGGCCAGAGATGGAAGGAGGGCGCGAGTGACTGGTCAAACCTGACCAGTGGACCCGACGGCCCCACCTGCCAGTGACCCCAGCTCTGCCGATGTGTTTTAAGTGGAAACGTAAAACACAGGAGTACGTCTTCTCTGTCTCGAAAGTGTATTCTTATTCGAACCGTTTTTCTTTTTCTGTTTAATTTAAAAATAGATTTTGACTGAAACTTTGACTAGCTATAACTTTTTAAATATAACTCCGTTTGACCTGATTCTTTTTTTGTTATTTCCCAAATTTCATCTAGTTTATTTCCATATTTATTTGAAAATTTTCCAAACAACTTTTTTGTACTGTTTTGAAACTATGTGTTAATTTAAATTTTCTTAAAATAGGATTTTGAAGAAGGAAGCAACTTTCAAAAAGTGCACCCCCACTTGCATACTCTTGAAGGCAAGCATTCTGAACCCCGGCATAATATTTGTTGTGTGTCGTTCGATGCTAATACCACACCACCTTGACATGAAGTGTTCGGTATTTTATGTGGTGTTATGATCATATTCATGAGTGCATAATGATGATTCCTTGCTGTTGGAATTTGATGTGCTTTTGATAGTAATCACCCTCGTATGCCTTTCATGCCTATCGGGAGGAATCCGGGAAAGTCTCTGTCTTAGGTAGACACGAACTTGTCTCTAATAATTCGTTGAGACGATTATGTCCGGTAAGGCATGGTGAGGTATGATGAGTGGTGAATCTGTTTGTTGGTGTGAAATATATTTGTTATACTCATTCTGCAGGGAATGCCTTAATCTCCTGAGTCGACCGTAGATCGAGTCTTGTTCCAGTAACCCCCATACTTGTTTCGTGCTACCACTTGTCCCTGCCATAGGTAAGGTACGGTTCAGTAAGTTGTCAACCCCTTCCTAGCACACACTATACAGGGAGACCATGGTGGAAGATACCGGCTGCATCCGGTAGACATGCCGCCTGGTCCGGGGGCATGGGTGTTTCCGGTTGGAGCCTAGGGGGTAGCTCCCCTAGTTTACGCGCGTTATAAATTTTGTGATCCCATGCTAGTTGAGGTTGTAGCCTCCCCACTTAGAGTTTTGCTTAACGGGTGTCGTGGGTGATTCCAGACACTGGTAAGTTAGGCTGGTGTGTGTGGTTAGGTGTGTTTTCAATTAAAAGACCGTAAATGGAATTAGTCCCGATAGACTGAAGGAATCCATTACTCGTGGGTAAAGAGTACACCCTCTGCAGAGGTTATATCTATTCGAATAGTCATGTCCGTAATTAAGGACTACAGTCTGGATGGGTTAAGTGTCGGTCTTAGTGTCGGTCTTTGGAAGAAAAATTGCTAAACCAGAACATTGATCATGACTTGAGACATATGATGATTATGATTACTATTACTATAGCCTAACCATTGGTATTATTTGAATTATTGAGTATCCCTGGGACAGTTCTACCTCCTGGATATTCATTGTGATTATTCTCTTACAAGCCCTTTATGTGGTGTCGCTCAGACGCCCGGCTGTGGCATGCTTGTTATTTAAATTACTTATAAGCCCTTTATGTGGAGTTGCTCAGACGCCCGACTGTGGCATGCTTGTTATTTAAATTACTTATAAGCCCTTTATGTGGTGTCGCTCAGACGTCTGACTGTGGCATGCTTGTTATTTAAATTACTTATAAGCCCTTTATGTGGTGTCGCTCAGACGCCCGACTGTGGCATGCTTGTTATTTAAATTACTTATAAGCCCTTTATGTGGTGTCGCACAGACGCCCGACTGTGGAATGCTTGTTATTTATTTTATTTGTAAGCCCTCTATTTGGTGTCGCTCAGACGCCCGACTGAGGCATGCTTTATATTATTATCCTTCGAGGCGTCGCTTCAGACACCTGATCGGTGCATTCTATTTCTACTCTCTGACTGCATATTCATGTTTGACATGAATAACCTACTTGCATGCATCATGGATTATTATTTCGTGACTGACGTTGTGATCGTGGAATATTCCAGAGCATGATTATCATTTGTTATATTATACCTGAGTTCATAATGTTTGCGAGTACATTCAAAGTACTCACTGGCTTGTCCCTGGCTATTGTCTTGGCCAGATTTCTTGCATGGAGAGGAGCCTTGCGATGACAACCCCGGAACCTATGCAATGGTGATAGCAGCCTCGCGAAGATAGGAGTTATCCAAGTCAGTTGTTCCTGTGGGAAATGGAGTCCCATAGACACTGATGAACCACAAACCGTTTCCGCCATCAGCCACTAGAAACCTTGTGTTGTACTCATAGGCCAGAATGGTCTTGTACTACATATTTTGTATTTTGCTTGGAATTTCTGTGTCAAGTTGGTGCCCCATCAGCTAACAGTAATCCTGGGGCTGGTGGGCATAGGGACCATTTTCTGGGAAATATATCCTGAAAATCTGGTCGCGACAATCATGGTCAGGAAACCATAACCATCTATCGATCAACGAGCTAGTCAACTAGAGGCGTACTAGGGACATGTTGTGGTCTATGTATTCACACATGTATTACCGTTTCCAGTTAATACAATTATAGCATGAGTGATAGACAATTATCATGAACAAGGAAATACAATAATAACCATTTTATTATTGCCTCTAGGGCATATTTCTAACAGTAAGCGCCTGCCTTGTTGAAGGAGGTAGCTAGGTCTGCTCACCGGCCGCGTTCGCAACATGCAGGAGTTCCTGGGAGATGGCCCATGACCCCTGGGGGCATAGGTTTAGTCCGGCGTGCTGACCTCTCTATTAAGCCTAGGTCGGGTTGCAGCGTATTGTTTGGCCGAGGCCGGGCATGACCCAGGAAAGTGTGTCCGGCCGGAGTTAATCGAGCGTGGTGGGTAAGTTGGTGCACCCCTGCAGGGAAGAAAACATCTATCGATAGCCTGTCCTACGGTAACGTACACTTGGAGTTGTATCCCGAGCGATACAACTAGAACTGGATACTTGTGATGAGAATTGGATTGATATGAGAACTGGATAGTATGGCTCTGGGATTGCTTTCTCGCAGGGGGTCGAGAAAGGATCTCTGGCCGAGGTTGATAACACTACTACTACTTTACTTTATGCTACTCTACTCCCTCCTGTTGCTACAAGATGGTGGTTTCCAGAAGATGCTAGTCTTTGATAGGCTAGGCTTTCCCCCTTCTCTTCTGCATTCTGCAGTTCAGTCCACACACACAACCCTTTTCGTTGATACCGATGCATAAGAAAGTGTAGATCCTTGCTTGCGAGTACTTTGGATGAGTACTCACGGTTGCTTTGCTCCCCCCTTTTCCCCCTTTCTTGTTTCTGGTTGATGCAACCAGATGTCGGAGCCTAGGAACCAGATGCCACCGTTGATGCCTACTACTGCGTGAAGACCGCCAACGACCACGAGTAGTTAGGAGACTCCCAGGCAGGAGGCCTTGCCTTTTCGATCGTAGATGCTTTGTGCTGGCCTTCTTAAGGCATGCTTGTCTAACTTATGTCTGTACTCAGATATTGTTGCTTCCGCTGACTCTTGTGTATTCGAGCCCTCGAGGCCCCTGGCTTGTAATATAAAGCTTGTATTATTTTAATTTGTGTCTAGAGTTGTGTTGTGATATCTTCCCGTGAGTCCTTGATCTTGATCATACACATTTGCGTGTATTATTAGTGTACGATTGAATCGAGGGCGTCAAAAGTTGGTATCAGAGCCGACTTCCTGTAGGATCCCCCTTTCCAACTCCTTGGCTAAAGTTGAGTCTAGAAAACGAAAATTGTTTTACTAACTTGGTTGTGTGGCTTACGGGCCCACGTCGCCAATTGGGTGGTTTTAGGATCTTTTATTCCTCGTCTATACTCTGGGACTCTGATCTCTCTACCATTCGGGTTAAACGAATTTACTAACTCTAACATTAGGATCCCGTGACCACATTCACCCCAAAGTTGGATAATCCATAGCTATTCCTTAGAATAGTATTTTTGAGTAGTGCACACACTGTCGTGTTGACTACGAAATGGTATCCATCGTACCTCTTCCATTATGCATGTTTCACCATGAATGATCCTTGTCTTTGCAAATGCTCAATGCTGAACTACCCCCTGTTACATGTTAGAAGGATGGTTAGACCCACTGGTCGTGGCCGTGGTGCCAACGATCCACCACCGCCCGAATTCTTTGCTGGAATGATGCAACAGTTTGAGCTGAATCATCAATTCATGGAAGGAATGATGGCTCTGTTTCCTTGTCCGAACATGAATCAACAGCCAACCCCAGTAACTCTGCAAGACTTCATGCGCCTCAACCCAACTATCTACCGCAGCTCAACTCAACCCCTTGATGCTGATGACTGGCTCCGCGACATCACATATGAAATGGAATCTGCTAGTGTTGCCCCTGCCAGCTATGTCACCTTCGCATCCTTCTTCCTCAAGGGTCCCGCTGCTCAATGGTGGGACAGCCACAGGCGTACCCTACCTTCTGGAACGATCATCACTTCGCCGGATTTCCAAGCCGCCTTCCGTGCCCGCTTCATTCCTCAGGGAATCATGGACCGGAAGAAGCGAGATCTCCGCAACCTCACCCAAGGTAACAAGTCTGTAGATGCTTATCAACGGGAATTCTTGGACTTGTTCCGTTATGCTGAAGAAGACATTGCTACTGATGCTCGTAACCAGAAAAAGTTTCGTGATGGACTTCAACCTGATATCAAGCTAGCACTGCATGTTCATGACTTTGCCGACTTTGCAACCTTGGTGAACAAGGCTATTCAGGTTGAGAATGGTCTTCAGGAACACCAGGGATCCCTCAGGCGCAGCCATGACGCTGGCTCATCTTCGGGCCCGTCAGCGCAGAAGCATTGGATATGGACCCCCACAGCATGTACCGCCCAACTGCACCTGCTCCAAGACAGTCCTATGTTGCACCTCGTCTACCTCCTTCACCGCAGAGCACTACAAGAAATATGTCAACTAGTGACCTTCTGTCCGTGACCCTGGAAGAATTGGCCATAGATCTATGACCATTTGAGACCAATTGGTCAGAAAGGTCGTAATTTCCTTACACGAAATGGTCATAAAGCATATAGCACTGGTCTGCTGCCTTATTTCTAGCTGATCATGACCAATATAGATGGTCATAACCTTGTAAATTGTGGTGGGTTGCTATGACTAGGCACCACCTCACCAATTTTGCCTATGTGTCATGTCCATGTATCACTTTTTGCCCTAGGCTGTGAAGCAACCTATATTTCTGTCATTCCCAAAATCCCCAAAAATCCTCATAAATTCTTTGGGTCATATCTTTGTCAAATATGTACAAAACCTTCCTTGCCTAGTTCAAAAATAATTCAACAATATTCATTTTCCTATTCTGTTCAGAAAAACACTTTGTGAAGGAAGTGCTATTTATATATTCTTGATTGCCCTCAAAATTTTTGGGCACTATTTCCTATCCAAATCATTGCCTCATGACAAAATTAAGCTCCATTTGCCCAGTCAATCTTCCTCGGCGAATTTCCAAAGTTTTTGTCCACCTAGAAGCATTGTGAAGGAAGTACCACCTAGGATCCTCCTTTTGAGCTGAAAATTTGTGAAGACATTCTTCTTAGTAGATGATCATCCTCAGCCAAAACTCACGCCCATTGGCCGTGTGCATTTCCCATACCGCTAATCAAACACTTGGCTGCTAATTCATCTTTGAGCATAGTTCGGTCTCCTCATGAGAATCTTATGTTGTAATTTTCTTCCTAGCACCTACCTGGGGAGTGCCCAACCCAATAGACATGCCTAGGCCGCCCAGAACGCATGGCAATGCCACAGTCACGCGGTGACCACGCGGCGGGCATGCGAGCTTACGCGCTCTAGAGTTGGGGCCCTCAGCCACAGTCCAAACCTCAATGTCTCGCCACCAAACCATGTATTTCTGATTAAATAGATACTTATGTACCTAGAAACGATTTTTGAAAAAAAAGAGCAAACTATGAGGCAGCTGCAGTTCAAATTTGACCCGCTTCCTTCTAAATCGGCGTGAATTTGTCTTTTTCACCAAAGGTGGATCAAAACTTTTGACACCAAATCATTTTGTCAATTGTGCATTAAATATGGCCTAGTATTTTATAAAATTGATTAGGTCCAATTTTGCAACAAATATATGGTAGGTCCTTCACAAAAAAACTCATTTCAGGCACTCGGAAAATGGAAAATGTATTTTCCATGAAAAGAAAATGAAAACTCCCTTAGGCAACATTCACCCTTGTGCACAATATGAGATCATTTGAACAAAATATGCCATGAATGTGGCCATAAGATTGATCATTTGGCTTGAAAGCCATGAATCTTCACGCATGATAGCTCATTTCTGAGAACACTTTTTTAAAATAATTGTCGTATTACAAGTTTATTATTTTTCCTGGAAACTTGGTCACATATAATGACACAACGCGAAGGTTTTCCAATTTTTTGATTTTTTTGAATTTTTTATGCCCGTTTCAAGATGCGGTCAAAACAGCGGGCTTGACCGTTCCTAGCTAGTGGTTGAATCTTGGAATTTTTTTGATGTTTCTCTAATTAAATAGATACTTATGTAGCTAGAAATCATTTTTGGAAAAAATAAAAAGCAAAATATGAGGCGGCTGCAGTTCAGATTTGACCCGCTTCCTATTGAATCGGCGGGAATTTGTCTTTTTCACTAGAGGTGGATCAAAACTTTTGACACCCAACCATTTGGTCAATTGTGCATTAAATATGTCCTAGTATTTTATAAAATTGGTTAGGTCCAATTTTGCAACAAATATATAGTAGGTCCTTCACAAAAAAAACTCCCTTAGGCAACATTGTTTGGAATTCCAAGATGCACCCTTGTGCACAATATGAGATCATTTGAACAAACTATGCCAAGAATGTGGCCATAAGATTGATCATTTGGCTTGAAAGCCATGAATCTTCACGCATTATAGCTCATTTCTGAGAACACTTATTTAAAATAATTGCCGTATTACAAGTTTATTATTTTTCCTGGAAACTTGGTCACATATAATGACACAATGCGAAGGTTTTCCAATTTTTTGATTTTTTTGAATTTTTTATGCCTATTTCAAAATGCGGTCAAAACGACGGGCTTGACCGTTCCTAACTAGTAGTTGAATCTTGAAATTTTTTTGATGTTTCTCTGGTTAAATTGATACTTATGTACCTAGAAATGATTGTTGGAAAAAATAAAGAGCAAACTATGAGGCAGCTGCAGTTCAAATTTGACCCGCTTCCTACTGAATCGACGGGAATTTGTCTTTTTCACCAGAGGTAGATCAAAACTTTTGACACCCAACCATTTGGTTAATTGTGCATTAAATATGTCCTAATATTTTAGAAAATCAATTTGGTCCAAATTTGTAACAAATATATGGTAGGTCCTTCACAAAAAAAACTCATTTTAGGCACTCGGAAAATGGAAAATGTATTTTCCATGAAAAGAAAATGAAAACTCCCTTGAGCAACATTGTTTGGAATTCCAAGATGCACCCTTGTGCACAATATGAGATCATTTGAACAAACTATGCCATGAATGTGGCCATAAGATTGATCATTTGGATTGAAAGCCATGAATCTTCACGCATGATAGCTCATTTCTGAGAACACTTTTTTTAAAATAATTGTCGTATTACAAGTTTATTATTTTTCCTGAAAACTTGGTCACATATAATGACACAATGCGAAGGTTTTCCAATTTTTTGATTTTTTTTGAATTTTTTATGCCCGTTTCAAAATGCGGTCAAAACGGCGGGCATGACCGTTCCTAGCTAGTGGTTGAATCTTGGAAAATTTTGGTGTTTCTCTGATTAAATAGATACTTATGCAACTAGAAATGATTTTTGGAAAAAATAAAGAGCAAACTATGAGGCAGCTGCAGTTCAAATTTTACCCACTTCCTACTGATTTGGCAGAAATTTGTCTTTTTACTAGAGGTGGATCTAATATTTTGACACCCAACCATTTGGTCAATTGTGCATTAAATATATCCTACTATTTTAGAAAAATAATTTGGTACCATTTTGCAACAAATATATGGTAGTTTCTTCACAAAAAGCCGATTATTGGCACACCAAAAATTGAAAAATGATTTTTTGTGCAAACAAAATGAAACCCCCTCATATCAACATTGTTTGTTGTCCTAAGATATGCAAATGCGCAAAATATTGGGCCATTTGAATTTTTTTATAAACGGGTAATATGTTGAATGTTTATCCAGTATAAGAGGGTACAAAATATAAGAAAACAGAAGGAAAAAATAAAATTACACTAGCTGAATTATGATTGGTGCAATCTATTGTGGCATGGATCAGTGACATGGCAAACATCCATCCATCGATCCATTCATGCAGCCCACCGCAGTAAACATCCGTCCATCGATCCATTGATCCAACCTTTCTCCCTCTTGCGTGAACCCTAGACAGCGTGTTTGGCAGCTTGAGGGATTGGGAATGGGAGTTTAGGAGGGGGAGTTTATGAAGGGAATGGACTTGGGAAGTAGACTATTAGTCCCAATCCCATGCTTGGTGTGTGGTGGGAATTATTAGTGGGAAATCAACAGGGAGTTATTTTCCTTTGTTTGGTTTGTGGTTACAGGAATGGGAATTATTCTATGAGCTGGGCAAATGAGTGTTACCGTTAATCAGGTCTGCAATAAGAAAATACTCATATTTTGACTTTATTTGCTCCACGACTAAGAAAGAGAGAAAATGTTGATAGCAACAATTTTGCATTTGATCAATAGACTTACATACATACACCATATCAGAAGATACCAGGTCAGGAAGGAGATACCAGATAATAGGTATCATGCTTGCTGGATGTATTGAATAGTCCATCAAGCAAATCATCAACATTCAATCCCAGCAAATGAGAGCAAAGACATGAAGCAAGTATTTTAACTAGCAGATGAACATATGAAAGTATCCTTTCCAAGAGTATAAGACGAGATTATATAAAAAATAAATGGAGGCACTGAGTGTTGCAATTGATGAGTTGAAAGAAAACAACTACAAGTCCTGAGCAGAAAAGAATATATGAGCTGCTAATCTGGAAGTTCAAATCTGGAGGTCTTGGATTTGGATTATCAGAAGCACTTTCATGGCCTTTATGCTTAACATAGATTTCTGCAAAGTTGTGTTTCTTTACGAAGTTCAACATCTTATGAACAGAATTATCATCGTGAACTAGATCAATTCCTTCATCAAGGCTACACCCAGGAATTGTATAATATAACTCATCGCCATCCTTGAAACCTACATCTTTAGCCATGCGAACTAGACGAAAATAGGATGTACGCTCACTGTCACAATCTCGAAAAATAGATACTTCGCCTCCATCATAAGTAAGTGGACCTTCCATTGAAAAAGAACCCCCGTGATGCATTTTGATATGGATGAAATCCCTCTCCATTCTGTATATATAAGGCATTTAAAGACATATTTCAAATCCATGGTTATTACTTAAACTATTATTGTTATTTGAGTTCTGCTACAGTACCAAGGGATTTTTGTACACAAGTAAATTGAGAGACAAATTATGCACATGTGAGCTAGTAGCTTGTTTAACCTTTGTTACAAGATACTCAAAGGAGGTTCTGATGTGATGAAGTGACTTAGCCGAAGAAGCAACGCCCGATACCCAGGAATGGAATTTGACATGAATGTACTTCCTACTTTTATATTATATATATTCCCCCCAATATGAAACAATATTGTGAGTACATCATGGAAAATATGCAATGTCTGTATGACTGAAAGCTGGGACTTGGAAGTCATTGAAATCTGTAACAGCTATCAAGACTTTTTTGTGTGTACATTTGACACTTAATTTCGTTTGTAAAACTGAACTTAGAAAGTACAGGAAGCATGAAGCAGGCAGGTACACAAAGGCAAGTGCTATATGACATATACATATCGTTCCCTACATGCAGCCACAACGTCAAGTTAGTAGCTATTGTGGTTTGCCCTTTTTCATGTATATGTCAGGTGGCATCACGAACAATCTTGGTTCTCTACATGTACAAATAGCAGGCACAACAGCAAGCCAGTGATGACCAACAACTACAGCCGAAGACTAGCAAATACATTTATACAAGAACAAGAGATTGCATCCAGTAATCATTCACATCCATGTCCCATCTATGCTTCTAAAAAGGATATCAAGAACTAATCAAGACAGAGACCTCTGTACAACATTTCTATGAATCAAACAAGGGGGCAAATGAAATACTAAATGATGTAGTAATCCACACCTCTGGCCTTTTGGTGACTCTTGCTCCTGAACTGCAAGGGGGGACCGAAGTGATGGAACAAATCTGTGACCTGTGAATCAGGGGAAAAAATAGAAAGAAGGAAAGATCTGCATCAGTTTGTAATAGGAAAAGAAACAAATCCAACTTTGTTAGCCAAACCAGATGGGATACAGCTAGATTTGTAGGTATGGATTGGCAGGAAAATCTCCACGAATTCAAGATGGAAAGGGGGAAAACGGGTTACCTCAGCTCCTGTTCGTGCTTGCCGCCAGCTCTGAAGGAGATTGGGGAGAAGTTAGCGGCCGTCGATTCGTTTGGAGGACTAATGGTGGCGCTGCTAAATAGGGGTCATTAGCTAGGATTTTACCGCGCTTTCGCTGGGATTTTCACGCCTTTTTCCCCTTCCGCCGCGGGACGTGACGAACAACTCAAGTTTTTTTTGGCGTCAATTTCCACTCCCACGCTGAATCAGTAGGGTCCCCTGGGAAGAGTTTCACGGGAGTTGGGCCTCCTAACTACCCTTCCCCTTCCCCTCTTAACTCCCATGTCCCTGAGTCAATCAAAGGAAATTAAGTCCCATGGGCCATAAACTCCCATTCCCCACGCCCAACTCCCCCCAAACAACCCTTAAAAAAAAAAAAACTCCCCCCAAACAAACACGCTGCCAATCTTTGCCGCCGCCGCCGATCCCCACCCCCACCGGTGACCTCGTCTCCCCATCCCCGGCCCCATCCCCACCTCTGGCCGACCTCCCTCCTCATCTCGTCCATCCACCCATGGAAACCTCCTTTTCCACGGATCTACACACCCACCCACGCCCACCCATGGATGGATGGATGGATGGGGCGCACCAGTTCTGGCGACGGCGACGCCGGATCCACACCCACCTGCACAATGGAGGCCTGCCGCATCGGGATCCACCGCCTGCTCTCGGTCTGGTGCGGCACACCGGACCACACCGGAGATTGCTACTGCGGTGGCCGTCGACGACAGCGCATCTCTGGCGGGACCTAGATGCCCAAGGTATGGACGAAGTCCTTGCCCAAGGTATGTACGGCGGGACCTAGACTGATTACATTCATCTCAGGCATGCATCCGTGGTTGGTGACCTTGCGTGCCGCCATTGCCGGAGGCTGGCTGGTTGGACGGGCATCCGGAATGCCGGTGTTTGCAGCCTTACATCTCAGGTGTGGTTTCTTCCTGTCGTCGTCCCATACTCGTCCCTTGTTGTTCTAAATTTTCTTGAGGCTTGTGTTTGACATCTCTCGTCTGTGCTGTTTCCATCGCAGGGAAGACGCTTGCTAAAATGTGTGCATGCCAAGATTCCTACAGTTCCAGACTGATTAGTGAGCTTACACTTCTAAGGGTGGATCGATTAGCATACTCTGCCTACTGAATGCCAGTCTGAGAGGTAGCATCTGCTATCGTCAGGTTATATAAGGTGCATCCACATAAACTGATTTCTCACTCAGCTACTTATAATCTGTGTGGAGAAGACTGACAACAGACTGATAGGTTAATATGAACATCAAATAACTTAAACAAGGACATTGTTTGTGTTAACCCACCACTCTTTTATTTAAATTTCCCTGCTGGACCTTACAAGCAGCAGCCTTCACAACTCTTTCATGCCCAATAACTGGGAAAGAGTGTGGCATCGGCAACAGAGCTTTCCTTGTACCAAATGCATGCACATCACATGGCTGCTCAAGTCCTTCCTTCCTACTGTCTTAGTATAAAAATCTTCTTAAGTTTTGTACATGGTCCCTGGTTCCTTTGATGACATTAGTCAAAATACACTGATGGTTAATTATATATATCCACATAGCAAGTATACGGTATTGTCCTATACATTTCACATGATGGAAGAGACATTACTTACATTCGTAGTTTCGTACTGAAGTGTTAAAGTATGCATGTTTTGCTTAGTTGAAAAAGCTGAGATATCGTACTGAAGAGAATGCGAATGATGTTCACTCTGTTATGCTTCTAAAGCATCTGAATGGTGTTCATTGCTGTTTAAATGATGTTCATCTGCTATGGTTTGCTTCAGCTCGTGTGGATGGGAGGTGGATGCCAGCACGGATCCAGTGTCTCCGACCTCGGCATCCACAAGGAGGAGCGGCGACAATTACATACCCAACCATGGGGCAGCAGCAATTCATTGTTGAGCCTCCCTCTACCTCTCTCACATTCCCTTATTTTGCTGCTGCTCTAAATTCACTTTCACTTGATTGAATCTAGTGCTACTGCTGTCAGTCCCTAGTCCCTAGTGCTACTGCTCTAAATTCACTTGCATGTTTGACTAAATCATAAAAGAATGAATAGGTGTTGGCTCTAGAGTGCTAGCTCGTATACTCTAGCAGGCGAAGCACGTACGTGCAAGCTAACTTCAACAAAGCAGACTAGTAGCTTAATTGATTATTTGTTAGCTAGTAGTACTCGGACGTGCAGTCTCACGTATACGTACGAGCTTAGCAGAGCTAGCTAAGCTAGCGACTGATCGATCTGACTTCTTGCGGCCGACCGTAGCGACTTTGTAACTCAGCGAACTGAAAAACGATGGAGATTTTGTGGATAGCCACAGGGGCGTGTCGCTCCTGGATTTCTTTGTATTGCTTTGATCGACTTAGAAAGATTACAATGGCTGGGTGCACTTATGATGCACTTAGTGTGCCACCTCCAGATGACTGACTGACTGTGTATTTGTACTAGCGCGTGCTGACGAAGCAGGAACACACCCAATGCCTTGGCAGGAACACAGAGTTGCGGAGAGCAGCAGCTCGCAATCGTGGTCAGGGACCGACCGTCCGAGAGTAGACCGTGGAGACGTGGAGTTCAGTCCAGGAAGTTCCTTGTAATATTTTGGATCTCATTTTTGTTATGATGAATTGATATATAATGATGTTTGATCTGCTTCTGCTTGATTCCTTACTTGTTGTAGGACATTGCAGTCACGTAGATTTTGCTGGTTGTGGCATTGCTTGAAATTGGGTTATTGGATAGCTGAAGCTGCGTTGGATTTCTTCTAATTTACTCCAGGAGACGAAGACCACGCTTCATGAATTCAGGTGCTCTCTCTCATTTTTCTTGAAACAATGTTGCCAAAAAGGCATTTATCTGGTTATGACATAATAAAAGAAAGAATAAACTTGTAGATAAAATCATTGGAGCTTGTATATCCAAATCCTATAATTATATACTCTCTCTGCTCCCAGGGCGCCGCCGAGGTGGTCATGTGGGATCCTCTCGAACAGCGCGTGCTCGCTGTCGACTTCGATGGCAGGGTCACCCGCTCCATCGGCCCCCTCTCCGGCGGGATGTACTACTCGGGTTTCATCCCCTACGTCAACTCATACACAGAGATCTACATGTACTACTCAGATTAAACTCTGTTCTGCTGTACAATTACACTCGCAAGCTGTCTTACCGTATTATTGGATCTGTTGATCACTGCCTACATGTTAGATCGGTTTGATTTTGAGATGCAGCGAGACTTTGATGTTTCTGAATTCTGATGTGAAAGCATGTCTACGTCAGCTGAACTTTGCACGACTGTTCCTGTAGATCGATGGTGATATCAGCATGCATCCTAATTGTCAATCTCGAGTCTGCACTTCTGTATGTTTTTGATGTGAAACACTTATGCATGACTAATTGTTAAGTTGATACAATTTCTTTGGTAGACAAGCATGGAAATATGTATTAACTTTCCTGAAAATTGAGATTTTCTTAACTAATCAAGAACTCCCCTCATTATGTAAAACACCTATGCATATGACTAATTCTGCACGGCAATTCTGTTCAATTCTGATTTCTTTGGTTGTCAATTCTGTTCAATTGTGAAACACCTATGATATGACTATGAAAGCATGTCGACATCAGTACAACTTTGCATGCATATTTTATTGACTAGATATATACGTGTTGACTGTTCGTCTGTTCCTATGTACTGCATATTGTGTAATGGAGTTTGCTTGTATGGTGTTTGTGAAAATGTTTGTATGAAAATAATTTGACATTGGTGACAGCGTACATGGCCATTAGAAATGCGGAAGCGTACAGCAGCTGCGGCCACCCACGCCCTGCTTCTCCTGGTCTCTGTGTACCCTGCCTGCATACTCTCTGTTTGTGATTTTTTCTAGCAAGTATCTGATCATGAGAAATGAGCTCTCTAGGATTCACTGGACCAACAACTACTTGTTCTAGCATGTTTATTTCAAGCAATTTGTCATTCATGTTGTTTGATGAAACAGTACCCATGTCGGGAGACTAGTAGAACTTGCAAACTTCAGTTTTCTCACCATTAGTCACTTATCCTGCTGTTCATGTCCATACAACAGTTGTATTGGTTCTATGTTACAGCTGCTGCAAACAATTTATTAATGTGGGATGTGGCTCTATGTCCAGTTCTCTTTCTCTTCTAAAGAAATCCCCTCTGGTGTGCAGCAAGTTGATTGTTTTGTATCTGTATTATTGTTCAGATTGGCCAAGTGTTCGTCGATCTGCAAGCCTGTTTAAGAGCTGGATTGGCCGGTCCAATTCAACACGGAACTATGTGTCTGTTGAAACTTTTCGTCTATCAAGTGTCGCCTCGCCGCCTCCGGCCACCCCGACGACGCCCTCGCCTTCGCCAACCTCCACTCCTCCATGAGGTACGCATGCATTTTTGTTTCTATTGCTCGCACTTTGTTCCTGATGTATTCCTTTGACTAATGAACCTAGCAGCATCAAAGTCTAGAATATCCACACCAAAATGCATTGGCTTGCTGAACCCTTGTGCTGGTTAGAAATGCAGAATTGTGATATTGTGCTGGGAGCACTCTTGCTACAGTCATCAGTTAGATTTCAGCTTTGCATCTTTTCAGGTTTAACCGTTGGTTTACATTGAAACTGTTAAGCAAGTATCAAATTGAGTACATAGTGTGCAATTTGTGTTTAGTAATTTAGTAGGTCATAAGCATCAGACCATATGTTTTCTTATAAGCAAACTATATTGATGGTTGCAAGATAAGTTAAAATATACTAGTGCTACCTTGATTTTTATACTACTTGCCATTTATTTTCTTCGTTTGATGTTTTATATGCTTCTGATGCGTGATCCTTGTAATGCTAGGTGTTTTGTTTCTTGCAATTTGGAAGAGGAAGATGATGAAGCATGGTTGTTATCTATCAATATGCCTTGTGTTCTGGTTGTACTTCATAGCTAGTTACATTGTATTCTGTACTGGTCTGGTTGTATGAACACTATGTAAAGATTGTAATAGGCTAATTTTGGCTATCATTTCGAGCATATAGTTATGTTTCATTTGAAATATTTGTCATTTGTGTACTGTGAAAATGTGAGAAATAAAAATATGATGAGTTGGACCTACTTATTGGTAGAGGCTAAGGCCCAAAACGTAAAATAGCCTGCAAAAAGGCTGAGGCCCAAAAAAGAAGTCGACTGCAAAAAGGCTGAGACCCGAAGACAAATGGATCGTAAAAGTTCTATGTCTTAGAAACCAAAAAGGCCAAATTGTTGGGCTTGGACCATGTAGTTGATCAAAATCGATATGAAAATAAATAATAAATGGGCTGAATTGTTGGGCTCGGCCCATGTAAAACACCTAATCGAACTGGGCTGAATCTTGTCAGTGACCTTTTCAATTGGTCGCAATTTTGCCACGTCAGATTGCCATGTCGGATCCGATGTGGCCTGGGCAGACAGCCAGTGACCAAAACAAAAGGTCATGGGTTCAACGACCTTTTGTTTTGGTCGTAAACGTCTACGACCTTCTCACAGAGAAGGTCGTTAATTTTAGTTTACGACCGCCAGCTTTTGACCTCCTGTTTTTGGTCACAAAAAGGTCACAAATGAAAAACAGTGACCTTTCAGTGACCAATAGTCAAGGTCACAAGTTGACATATTTCTTGTAGTGGAGGCAGCCTCTTCGGGTTGTACCACCCCAAGCTTCCGTTCCCAATTCCAATGATGGTCTGTGCTTCAAGTGTGGCCTTCCAGGTCACCGTTCCAGTAAGTGCCCTCAAAATCAGAATCAGCTGGCTTTGTCTTCAACTGGCCGTAACAATCAGCCCCATAACAACAATGCCAGACCTTATGGTCGTGGTCAGGCTAATCATATTGATCTGAATGAAGCTCAAGGCCAGCCTGCCACGGTGATGGGTACTCTTCTCGTTAATTCAGTACCAGCATCTGTTTTGTTCGATTCAGGAGCATCGCATTCTTTCATATCAGAAGAGTTTGCATTCATGCATGGCATTAAATACGAAGAGATGCACACTCCACTAGTGGTAAAAAAAACCTGCGGGCCAATGCCAAACCTCCATGGTTAGCCACAACGTTTCAGCTGAAATTGAAGGGTTGGAATTTTTTGCCTCCCCCATTATTCTGAAGTCTTCCAATATTGACCTCATTCTGGGAATGGATTGGTTGAAAGCACATACGGCTTCTATTGTTTGCGCCACTAAAACCGTCCACCTTCTACACCCTTCAGATGAGATAGTAAGCTACAATGCTCGTCCGGTTCAAAATGCCGAAGCCTGACTCTATCTCCTGAATGCGTTGAACGCATCACCTCTTGAGGGAATTGAAAAGATTTCAGTCATTCGCGACTTCGAAGACGTCTTTCCAGAGGAACTTCCAGGAATACCCCCTGCCCGGGCTGTCGACTTCGTCATCGACTTGAAACCAGCCACCGTTCCTATTGCCAAACGACCCTACAAGATGCCACCTCATGAACTCCTTGAACTTAAGGAGGAAATCGACAAATCTCTTCACAAGGGTTTCATTCGTCCAAGTTCCTCTGCTTGGGGAGCACCTTCTCTCTTCATCAAGAAGAAGGACGGAACGAACCGTTTGGTTCAAGACTACCGTCCTATCAACCAAGCTACAATTCAGAACAAATATCCCCTTCCTCGGATCAATGATCTGTATGATCAACTGGCTGGTTCATCGATATTCTCTAAACTCGACTTGAGGTTGGGTTACCACCAGATCCGTGTTCGTGAAGAGGATATTCCAAAGACCGCATTCGTCACTCATTATGGTTCTTACGAGTACACCGTCATGTCTTTTGGCTTGACCAATGCTCCAGCTACATTCTCTCGTTTGATGAACTATATATTCATGGATTACCTCGACAAGTTCGTCGTAGTCTATATGGATGATATCCTGGTATATTCGAAGAATAAAGGAGAACATGCTGAACATCTTCGACTTGTTCTAGAGAAGCTTCGAGAGCATCAACTTTATGCCAAGTATTCCAAGTGCGAATTTTGGTTACCCGAAGTCACCTACCTTGGGCATGTCATCTCCAAGGATGGTATTGCCATCAACCCAGATCGAGTTCAGGCTATTCTTGACTGGACCCTCCGAAGACTGTCAAGCAAGTCAGAAGCTTTCACGGACTAGCCAGCTATTGTCGCCGCTTTGTCGAGAACTTCTCCAATATCGCCAAGCCACTTACCAATCTGCTACACAAAGGCGTTAAGTTTGATTGGACACACAAATGTCAGGAAAGTTTCCATGCACTCAAGGACAAGCTGACGTCTGCCCCAGTGCTTGCTCCCCTTGATTCTCGCAAGGACTTTGTCATCTATTGTGACGCTTCACATCAAGGATTAGGCTGTGTCCTAATGCAAGAGCGCAGGGTGATTGCTTATGCCTCCCGTCAAGTAAGTCCTCACGAAGAGAACTACCCAGTTCATGACCTTGAGCTTGCCGCGGTTATCTTTGCACTGAAGCTATGGCGACAATACCTTCTCGGTAATCGTTGTGAGATCTTCACCGATCAACAAAGTATGAAGTATCTGTTTACTCAGCCAGATCTGAACCTCCGTCAACAGCGATGGATGGAAGCTTTTGCTGACTACAACTGCGGTATATCCTATACCCCTGGCAAGGCTAATGTAATGGCCGATGCCCTGAGCCGTAAGTCTTATTGCAACAATCACATGATTTTCAAAGCTCAACCCCGCCTTTATGAAGAGCTATGCAAGCTGAACCTCCAACTAGTTCCACAGGGTTCTCTGAATAACCTTGTCCTGGAACCAACTCTGCTGAAAGCAATTAAGTCTGCTCAAGCCAAAGATGCTCACGTTGATTTGATGAAAAAT
Organism: Triticum aestivum; assembly: GCF_018294505.1. Lineage (NCBI taxonomy): Eukaryota > Viridiplantae > Streptophyta > Magnoliopsida > Poales > Poaceae > Triticum > Triticum aestivum. Next base: position 380,694,041 of record NC_057794.1, on the reverse strand, counting down.
GATCTTGCCTTAGAGAAATCCAGAGATTTCTCACTTGGTGAAGATGGAACCTTGTACTTCAGAGATGGCATTGTAGTACCCCGGTTCGAGCTTATGACAGAGAAGGTGATGAAAGAAGCGCATGACACCCCTCTCTCTATTCATCCGGGAAGTACCAAGATGTATCTAGACTTCCGTCAGAAGTATTGGTGGTCTAATATGAAGCAAGACATTGCTCGATATATTGAAGAATGTGACGTTTGTCGTCGCGTCAAAGCAGGACATCAGAAACCGGATGGACTTCTACAACCGCTTCCAATTCCTGAATGGAAGTGGGATAAGATCCAAATGGACTTCGTCACTGGCCTTCCCAAGTCTCAGAAAGGTAACGATGTTATCTTTATCGTCATCGACTAATTCTTGAAGGTTGCTCACTTTCTGCCAGTCAAGGAGACTATCACTGCTAGTCAATTGGCAAACTTGTATATCTCCCGAATTGTGTCACTCCACGACATTCCGAAGGAGATCAGTTCAGACCGCGGCAGTATTTTCACTTCTAAGTTCTGGGATAGTTTCCAAGATGCAATGGGAACTCATATAACCTGGAGCACTGCATGTCATCCCCAATCCCTAGGCCAAGTTGAGCGAGTCAATCAAATTCTTGAAGACATGCTTCGGGCTTGTGTTTTTTCTTTCGGCAAGAAGTGGGAAGAATCTATTCCTTATGCGGAGTTCTCTTATAACAACAGCTATCAAGCCATCTTGAAGATGGCACCCTTTGAAGTGCTCTATGGACGTAAGTGCCGAACCCCTCTGAACTGGTCAGAAACTGGGGAATGGACGCTCATTGGTCCAGACATTATTCAACAAGCTGAAGAGCAGGTTCGCATTGTCCGGGATAATCTCAAGGTGGCCCAGTCCCACCAGAAGAGCAATTATGACCGTAAACACTGGGGTTCAACTTATCAACCTGGTGAACAAGCTTATTTGCGTGTCACTCCTTTGAGAGGCACTCATCGGTTCGGAGTCAAGGGCAAGCTAGCTCCGCGCTACATTGGTCCTTTCTGCATTCTCTCTCGTCGTGGACTGGTGGCTTATCAACTGGAGTTGCCACCTCAGTTCTCTCACGTCCATGACATCTTCCATGTGTCACAACTTCGTCGATGCTTCAAGGATCCGGAACGTGAAGTGGATCCGGAATTGATTGAAATTCAAGATGATCTCACATACAAAGAGCATCCTATCCGCATTCTTGAAGAAGCTGAACGTCGAACCCGCCAGAAGGTTACCAAGTTCCTCAAGGTCCAATGGTCGAATCATACTAAAGATGAAGCCACTTGGGAACGCGAAGATAACCTCCGGGCTGAAAACCCTGACATGTTCCCTTCTACCTCTTAATTCTCGGGACGAGAATTTCTTTTAAAGGAGGAGAGTTGTAACACCCCGGTGTAATGATGCTACAGTAACCCCTGGGGTTAAGTTAATCTTTTTGCTAAACATGTGCCTGATCATTATTATCTCATGTTTCTTTCAACTTCCCCTTTGCTAAGTGAAATTCAAAATTTCTCAAACATGAAAACAGAAATGTTCATCATGTGCCAAATATTCCACAACTAATATTGGTGGTGAACCAACATTTTTGCAAAGGGTTTAAGTGGCCTAAACTACTTAAAACAGTGACCTAAGCAATAAATTAAATGCCCTTCTTAATTTATAAAATTGGCAACTATTCCAAAAGCCTCCGAACCTTTTGTGGCAGTGCACTTTAATTCTTTGAAATTGTTTTGGCCAGTGGCATAATTTTGCAAAGTCATTATTGGCTAAAAAGAAAATGCAAAAGCTACTGAAAATAAAAAGAAAAACTAAAAGAAAAGGAAAAGCAGAGGAGAGAGAGAGAGAGAGAAAGCCCCCTGCCTCACCTGGGCTTCGGCCCACCCGGCCAGCCGACCCAGCTAGGCCGGCCCACTCCCCCTCCCCGGTCATCCCTCTCCTCTCTGTTCACGCGACCGAGCCCCCCCAGCTCGTTCCCACCGGACCCGGCGCGGCGCCCCGCGCTGCCACGTCACCGGCGAGGGGATAAGGGCAGCCCCGATGCCTCGGGCTCCCTCCCCACTCGACCAATTGCTCCCTCTCTCCCTCGTCGCTCTCTCCCTCGCTCTCCAGATCCCATCCCCTCCTCAACCGAGCACCGCCGTCGCCATGGCTGTGCTGTAGCCGCGGCCACCGCCCACCCCGCACCTCGCCAGCAGGTTTAGGAGGCGCGCCGTCGACGCCTTCGTCGACTACGTCACCGGAACGAGGCGGGGAAGCCCCAACAGCGTCGCCATCGTCCCGTCTTCAACCTCCATCCGCCATGGTCGCCGCCATCTTCCTCCTCTCCGGCGACCCCCCTGCTGCTACTAAGCCTATCACTGGCCTCCGTGTGCCGCTCGGTGAGCCCCTCATCCTTCTCCCTCTCCTTGTTGACTTTGGCGCGCCCCTAGCTGCTTTACCCACGCGCGCCCGAACGCAACATCGCGGAGCTCGTCGCCGGCGAGTCTCCGGCGACCAATTGGTCATGGGCGTATGCCCCTTAGCTTCACCGCATGGCGCAACATCCGCCTAGCTGGTTAGTTTGGTCGCGCGCGCGCTCTAACGCCGCACCCGCCCGAGCCTGAACTCCGGCGCCGCTTCTGCTCGTCACCGATGTCGTTCCCGGGCATCCCCGTCCACTCCACCACCTCCATTCGACGCGGTGTGGACTGGCCGTTCGAACGGGCCAAACCACAACCCCGGAGATGCCCTGTGGGCGAAACCCGAAGCTCACCCGCGCCTCGCTGCCGCATTGGAGCTCACCGGAGCCCCTCTCTAGTGCCCTGCCGACGTGGCTGGCCGGGCCCCACCCCTGGCTCACTGCCAGTGGGCCCCATGGGCCCCAGTTGACTGGGTTGACCCAGTCAACTGCTGACTCGGCAGCCCAGTGCCATTGACATGTAGGCCCCACCGCGTAATTAAGCTAATTAAAATGTTTTATAATTAAAAATAATTAGTTAAGCTAAATAGTCACTGACATGTGGGGCCTAGCTGCTAATTAACCACGTTTAATTAAAATAACCCATTGTTAGCCCTCTATCTATGACATGTTGGACCCATAGGTCAGTTTTGACCTGGTCAGCGAGTATGTTGACCTGCTGATGTCATACTGACACCTTGCTGATGTCATATTCCTTTTCTGTTAATTTAAGTAATTCCAGAAAATTGTTTAATCTTTAGAAATTCGTAGTAAATAAACCGTAACTCGGATGAAAATGTTTTCTACATGAAAGTTGCTCAGAAAATCCAACGAATCTGAATATGTGGTCCGTTCATCCGTCACATGCCCCTAGCATGCTGAACTTGGAACTTTCCCCCTCTTTCCCTTTGTCCGGAGTCCACCCAAGTCGGGAATTCATCCTCGGATGTTTATCCCCTCCGTCTGCAATGTGTAGTACTACGTTAGGTCGACCCTAGTTCTGCTTATCGTCTTGTCATGCTTAGCGTTGCTTTTGTTTGCTTATATTTACTGTTTCTTCCCCCTCTTCTCTCTGGTAGACCCCGAGGCCGGTGATGCCCCGGTGATCGACTACGTCGACGACGACCCCTCCTTGCCAGAGCAACCAGGCAAGCCCCCCCTTCGATCATCCCGATATCGCCCATTCCATTCTCTCATTCTTGCATTAGATTTTGCTACTGTTATTGTTTGCTACTATTCTGAAGCATAGCCTGCTTTTGTAACCCGCTCATTGTTACCTACCCTGCTTATCCTAAACTTCTTAGTATAGGTTGGTTAGTGATCCATCAGTGACCCCCACCTTGTCCTTGTTGCCCCTGCTTCATCATCGAAGACCCGATCAACGGGATCGAAGACCAGGTCCTGACACCGCACATCACTTCCCCTTAGTTGCTCGACACTACTGGGTTACTATCGAGTGCCGAGGGTGAGGCCTCATCAGCACTTCTGATGTTAACCCGCTAGTGTAGTTATTCGGTCGTGGTCATCGAGGGTGATTCCTCCTTAACCACTTCCGATACGACTCTGTCGTGCAATCCCTCAAGTGTGAACCTCGAGGGTGGTCCCTCTTACGTTCACCTTGAAGATTACATTGAGTGGAATTCACCGGGGGTGATTGACGGTGTCCTGGACTAGGGGTACTCACCATGTCGTCTCCCGATCTATTAGATTGGGCCGAGGACCCCCGTGGCCGTATACTCATGGGCCAGTTCGGACGGCTACCGTATACAAGGAAGATTCCACAAGACTTGGCGATCAAGACAAGGACTTCTGCCCACCGGCGTATTTGGCTAGGACTCTTGTTATCCTAGGCCTCCGGTGCATTATGTAAACCGAGGCCAGACTAGTCGATAGATATACAATATATACAACAATCATACCATAGGCTAGCTTGTAGGGTTTAGCCTCCTTGATCTCGTGGTAGATCTACTCTTGTACTACCCATATCATCAATTAATCGAGCAGGACGTAGGGTTTTACCTCCATCAAGAGGGCCCGAACCTGGGTAAAACATTGTGTCCCTTGTCTCCTGTTACCATCCGCCTAGACGCACAGTTCGGGACCCACTACCCGAGATCCGCCGGTTTTGACACCGACATTGGTGCTTTCATTGAGAGTTCCGCTGTGTGATCGACAAAAGGATCGATGGCTCGCCTGCAGATCAACTGCGACTTCGGCATCTTCGTCACCAGCTCGACTGGTCACCTTGGTTCGACCAAGAATTGCGCCCCGTGTTCGGATCACCATGTCCGGACGAGGGCCTTCATCAAACATCAACTCCGATCTCTATCAAGATCACGGAGGAATCATCTATGGAGCTCGGGGGCTCAACGTCAACATTGCCCTCAAGCGACCGTGCTGTTTTTCTGGACAGCGAACTCGTATCTGCCACCACCACCTCCTCGAGTATCGCTTTGACGATCGCTTTGGTGGAATTGTGCGGAATTGAGTCTACAACAACCCTGGAAAATTTCGTCGAGTTCCGATGGAGGAATCTCTGGCAATCCACGATATACCGGAGCCCTGTCAAATCTGGACGGGAATTTGGATGAGTTTAGGGCGTGGTGTCCAGCTTCTAGCTCGGACGTCCTTTGGAAGATCCAACCGTTGATCGGCTGCGGAATTCCTATATCTACCACCTCTCAAAATTTCGGCTCGATCCGACCGTCCAAACTCCGGGAACCTTCCGATTAGTGCATCACTTTTCGGATCTGTTTTCTGCGCGAAAACGAATCCGACCCGAGTTCATCTTTTTTATGAACAGGATTTCGGACATCCCTTTTGAAGGAAGTTTTGTATGGGGTATTGTGTTTTGTTCCCGAACACATCCCACTAACTGTAAGATCTTTTGAACATGATCTTCAACATCATGCTGGTGTCAAACCAGTCCGGCAATATTACTCCACGGCTGCCGACCTGCGCTAGACACGGCGTCACTTTGTTGAGCCGAGCTCAACTTCTTCGGATCATCATCTCGGCAAGCCGAACAAGAGCCCGGCATCGCGAAGGATAAATCATCACCAACATCGCCGCCCCACGGATTACACGGAGCGGGCATACCGGCATCGCCGCACGGTCGCTTCATCAAGCCGGCATCGACCACGTCACGACCTGCATCGACAGGGCCGCACTATTGCTTCTTCAAGCTGGTGTCCATCACGCCGACCTACTTCGACTCATCGGCTGACATCGAGGCTTCGACATCTCGGCTGGACCGGGGGCTTCGCCATCTCTTCATCAACCTACTCCGGACACTTCGGCGTCACTAGCCGACCAGCTCCGTCACGTTAGCTGGGCCGAGGGCTTTGCCTCGGCGAGTCAACCTTTACCAGCATTGCCATGCCGTCGTTTTATCGCCCATCAGGCAATGGGTGTGCGGAGCGGGTCCCAATTTTAGGAATCACCTTCCTTCGGATTGCTACAACAAATAAACCAGGTGCTATTAATCCCAGTATTTTTTGCTTGTTTGGGTTCATTTTTCCCAAGGAATTATTACTCTGGTTTGTCCGTCATATGTACACAGGTCTATCAAATGGTGGCTGCATTAACGACAGTCGCATGGTGGTTCGGTCAGTTTCCGTACATAGTCCGGCGAACGCCGCACTCGGAGCTCGGACCGACCTGCGAATTCAGGCTTTGCCACGCCTTTACCGCATCACGCCGACGCCCTGCATCGACTTGACTTCGGCGCCAGGCCATATTTCTTTTATTACTCACTTTGCATAAATTATTTATTATGCAACGATTTTTTTAATTATCATTATTACTATTATCTCCGGTTTGCACTATTTTTTGTGCACAGGAAAATGATCCGGGGACTTCGGCGTCACTCTGCCGGTCTGCATTGATCGTGCTATGTCACCACTTCGGCGTGTCAAGCTCTCCGCTCCGCCACCTCGGGACCGGCTTGAGGGATGGAACCTTGCCCCGCATCAAGCTCGGACCGCGTCATCAATACCGAACACATTAACCAGCTAAGTCGCTTTCATGCTCAAAGCTTTAATTTCTAACTTGCGTTCGGTTCGACCAAGCATTATACTTTTTTGGAAAAAAGTTGCTTCTAAAAAATTTCCTTGTCCAAACTTTGTTTGTGACGCATAAATTCAAATACCCCGTTTACTTGGGGGCTTCCTTTATGAAGCTTTTCCTGTTGCATATGATTATACTTGTACGGCTTCGTTCCTTGTTCGTGTATTACGCCACAATATGCACCACATTGACTTAAGCGATTTGCAAGCTGGGTTGCCTCGCTCCTGTGTTTACCCCTACGTTCCCGATTGTTCGGCTAGGGAGTAAAGGGAGCACCTCTGCGATTGTCACGATCGGGTCACCCGAGCCGGACCTCAGACTGGGTGAAGCCGAAAGCTAGCGCTCTTATAGTTATTCAATGATGGTCGGCACACAACGGAACTCATGAGTACAAAAAATCTATTGCACAAGTCTCATAATAACAATGAGCACCGAAGAAAGGTATCGGTGGGGGTACTATTTTCTTCGAAGATGCTTCTTACTCTTCGCAGTAATATAGCATAAGTTCCCTGAGCGCGCTTTGTCTGTTACAGCCTTATGGCCTGATTGCCTGGTTATTGGAAACACCGTCGATATTCTCGACCGATGGAGTACATAACACTTTTCGGTCCTTAACCGAAGAGGGAGAAGCCGACGGTCGGTTAAGACGCGTTTAAAGTTCGGTTGAACATAGATATGATATAAGTACTTCGGTACATGCAATCATTCTTCTACCCAAGTCACTTGGGGGCTCTTAAGTTTATTTGAGCCGTTTTATAATAAGTGTTCTTCTTCTCAGTCGTTGCAAAGTTCTATTATTATTATTTATCACTCCTTTTTTCGACGCGAGTGTGCGGTCACTAGCCGGGGAGCCTAATTTCTCTCTCAAAGCCGCTAGAGTTTAGTTTGCTAAACTGGCCTAATGAGAAGTACTCCGCCCTCGGGATAGGAGGTTGAAGCCGTAGGCTGACCCGCTCGAAGTCTTGAGATAGGATGTGTCATGTTAAAGGACGACAGAAGCACTTCTTTTTTCTAAGACCAATTTTCGGATTGGCACCGAACACTTGATCTTGTTCGGACGTCATGTTTTTACTGACGTTTCTTGGTTTTCCAAGCTTTTTGGCACTTTTAAACTATTTGTGCTTTTCCAGCATTAGTCTCGCAGTGCAACGCCGGACACCTTTAGGGATTCGGCAAAAACATTCTCAGATATTGCTATATATGCATCGGTTTCGAATTGTGTCTTCGGTCAATAGTTGGGTTGCCCGGCTCCTGCACTTGCTTCCTACGTTCCGTTTTGTTCGGCTAGGCGTGCAAAGGGAGAACCACTGCGATTGTGCTTCCAGCTCACATGGTTAAGCACCTTAGTGGAGAAAGCCGAAAACTGACTGTCACAATAAGCGTAAACTGGTCAGCGATCCGATGACTATGACGGGCCATTCATAACATTGGCCGAAGTGTTTACGGCTTGACCTCGACTGTCGCCGAACACTACCGGGGGCTATTAACTGGCCTCCCAAACTAAATCCTCGATATTTTGCTCTTACATTCGAGCTGAGGTTTCATGATCATGCTTAGCATGACAACCCAAAGAAAGGAACCGATAGCGGGACTATTTTCTTTGGAATACATTTCTTCTGTTAAACAGTAATATAACATATCTCTCTGCGTACCTTTGTTTATAAAACCGTGTGGCCAGATTGCCTTGTTTGTCGTAAATCTTTGCCCTCATAAAGGCTTTATAAAGTAGGACAAACACTCCTCGGCTACTGGCCAAGGAGGTGGAAGCCGATGGTCGGTCAACAAAGTTTTGTACAATGCGGATCCGAGCATTAATGACGTAAAGTACTTGGATACATAGAGTCATTACACATAATTTGTGATTTTACTATGGATATTGATCCTTAATTCGGCCACCCGTGCCCGCATTAAGGCTCGGGGGCTACTGGGCTTCGGGCTTATTATTTACAAATATTAAAGGGGCACATCGATCCCCTGATCTGGTGTTGCCACCCGACCAGTGTCTCGGGGGCTACTGCATTGCTTGTCCAATGCAGAAAATTTTATGTGCAATATAGTTTCCGAGGAGATTTTGATCCTCAGGTTGGTCGGCCGCACCCAACCTGAGTCTTGAGGACTGAGCACGCCGCTTTTGTGTCCCGAAGTATTCTGCCGAGCTAGGACTTGATCCTCAGGCCGATTTTGCAAATCAACCTGAGTCTCAGCGGCTACTGGGATCAGCGGTCTTATGTCATCCTTCATGTGCATCTCGGGTTTTAGACCGATACACACCTTGAGGGCTACTGGCTATATATCTCGGCAGAGAATAAATTGCACCAATAAAAAATATTGACAAAAAATCGGCCCATAGTCGGGGTGGTGCACCACCTCGGAAGCACTCTGGCATAAAGCTCGGGCGCTAGTGGCTGGCTCCATAGAGGGCATTTCCGGCATTAAGCTCGGCTAAACTCCTTCAACTTTTTTGAACCAAGGTGATATGACACCTCGGATATAGTCCGGCATTGGAGCCTGGACACAGTCCGGCGTTGGAGCTCGGATATACAGTCCGGCGTTGGAGCTCGGATACATAGTCCGGCGTTGGAGCTCGGATACATTCCGGCGCTAGAGCTGGGAAGCGGTCCGGCGTTGGTGCTCGGCTGCAAAAGATACCTCGAATGCAGTCCGGCGTTGGAGCTCGGACGCAAGAGGACCCTGCCTCCCGGGAACAACTTCAAACCCGAGGTGTGGCATAAAAATAAACAAGGCATTGATAAAGGCCGGAAACTTAAAGGGGCTCCTCGGATAGCCGACGTGTAAACTCGTCGAATGCATTTCGGCGATCCTCAAGATCGAAGATAAATAAGATTTGTTGAACCAGTTTTCAAGACCGACAACCGAAGATGAAGAACAGTTCGGAAGAATCGAGGAGCGTCCCTAACTTGAAGACCGGTTCAGGGGGCTACTGACGGTGTCCTGGACTAGGGGGTACTCACCACGTCATCTCCCGATCTATTAGATTGGGCCGAGGACCCCCGTGGCCGTATACTCATGGGCTAGTTCGGACGGCTACCGCATACAAGGAATATTCCACAAGACTTGGCGATCAAGACAAGGACTTCTCCCCACCGGCGTATTCGGCTAGGACTCTTGTTATCCTAGGCCTCCGGTGCATTATGTAAACCGAGGCCAGGCTAGTCGATAGATATACAATATATACAACAATCATACCATAGGCTAGCTTCTAGGGTTTAGCCTCCTTGATCTCGTGGTAGATCTACTCTTGTACTACCCATATCATCAACATTAATCGAGCAGGACGTAGGGTTTTACCTCCATCAAGAGGGCCCAAACCTGGGTAAAACGTTGTGTCCCTTGTCTCCTGTTACCATCCGCCTAGACGCACAGTTTGGGACCCCCTACCCGAGATCCGCCGGTTTTGACACCGATAGTGATTCCTCGGGTTTCCCCTTGATGTTTGGACACACGGTTACTATGGTTACTATGACTTTACACTAAACCATGTTACTAAAGACGGATCGACCCTGAGGGGTACCCATGCGAGCATAATTGCGAGTGATGTGGAGTCAGGTTGACCTGGAAGGTGCCCGCGAGATAATTACGAGGCGTGGCCGGGCATTCTTACCCCTTGCCGCACGTCCTCGAGATGGGCAACGGGGTCACATCTTTTGTGAGTCTCTGCTTATTACCGCGCGTTCCTAATCCACTACGATTTGGATATTTTATCCGAGGGGCCTCTGGCCTGATAGCACTAACCATCACGTGGGCATTATATGGGCATTCTGCGTCGTATGCATCAGCCGAAGCTTAATAGATGTCAGGGACTGAGCGGCGCGCGCCGGGTTGGACTGCGTAAGCGCCTGCCTTGTTGAAGGAGGTAGCTAGGTCTGCTCACCGGCCGCGTTCGCAACGTGCAGGAGTTCCCGGGGAGATGGCCCATGACCCCTGGGGGCATAGGTTTAGTCCGACATGCTGACCTCTCTATTAAGCCTTGGTCGGGTTGCGGCATATTGTTTGGTCGAGGCCGGGCATGACCCAGGAAAGTGTGTCCGGCCGGAGTTAATCGAGCATGGTGGGTAAGTTGGTGCACCCCTACAGGGAAGAAAACATCTATCGATAGCCTGTCCTATGGTAACGAACACTTTTAGTTCTATCCCGATCGATACAACAAGAACTGGATACTTGTGATGAGAATTGGATTGAGATGAGAACTGGATAGTATGGCTCTGGGATTGCTTTCTCGCAGGGGGTCTAGAAAGGATCTCTGGCCGAGGTTGATAACACAACTACTACTTTACTTTATGCTACCCTACTCCCTCCTGTTGCTGCAAGATGGTGGTTTCCAGAAGATGCTAGTCTTCGATAGGCTAGGCTTTCCCCCTTCTCTTCTGGCATTCTGCAGTTCAGTCCACAGATACAACCCTTTTCTTTGATACCGATGCATATGTGGTGTAGATCCTTGCTTGCGAGTACTTTGGATGAGTACTCACGGTTGCTTTGCTCCCCCCTTTTCCCCCTTTCTTCTTTCCGGTTGATGCAGCCAGATGTTGGAGCCCAGGAACCAGATGCCACCGTTGATGCCTACTACTACGTGAAGACCGCCAACGACCAGGAAGGAGGCCTTGCCTTTTCGATCGTAGATGCTTTGTGCTGGCCTTCTTAAGGCATGCTTGTCTAACTTATGTTTGTACTCAGATATTGTTGATTCCGCTGACTCTTGTGAATTCGAGCTTATTTATTCGAGCCCTCGAGGCCCCTGGCTTGTAATATAAAGCTTGTATTATTTTAATTTGTGTCTAGAGTTGTGTTGTGATATCTTCCCATGAGTCCTTGATCTTGATCGTACACATTTGCATGTATGATTAGTGTACGATTGAATCAAGGGCGTCACAGGCGGTGGTGTGGGGATCGCCGGAGAAAAAGCTCGGCACGAGGGGCCTAGAGGGATGGCCAGGGCGGCGTCGGACCTGTAGCGACCCGACCTCAGATGGTCAAGTCTGTGTGCTTCAGTGTCATCCCTGGATCGGTAATGCTGACACACACAGTACTCGAGGATTTATAACAGAGTAGCAATCACACACTTATTACATCGAAAAGTCTAAAAGAGAACTTATTACAATAATATGGCTTAAGGCCATCTAATGCGATAATAGTGGAAGGCTTGGAAAATAAGGTGAGTCCATCAACTCCAACGGCATAGCTGAGCTGCACGGCAACGACCTAACGAACCTTATTCCTCGTCTGAAAAGTTTGCAACATAATACGTTGCAGCCCGAAAACGGGTCAGCACATGGAATATGCTGGCAATATAACATAGTAGAGCAGAAACGGAATAATGCTATCACTACATGCATATATGGCTGGTGGAAAGCTGTATGGTTATAGTTTTTGCGTAAAGCCATTTTTCCCTACAACAAAGGAATAGATTTTAATTTAACTATCATGGTGGTTGAAACATCATTGAGAAGGTACCCCCAACTCAATCCCAATTAAAGTGATTGACAACCCAACAGTATTAATTAAACATGGTGAGATACATGTGATAACCCAAGTACTAGATACTCAAGAATTGTCCATAACCGGGGACACGGCTAACCATGCTTAGATTGTACACTCTGCAGAGGTTTGCGCACTTTTCCCCACAAGAATCGATCGCCTCCGTTGGATTTCTCGCACTACACTGTGTTTGAGAAACGGATGACCGAGACACAGTCTTTCAGAAACATTAACTCTCTACTCCGGGTAGACCATACCAAACCTACAAAACCCACTACCTGCTGATCAACCTCTTCAAGAGCTTCACGTAACTTACTCAACTATGCTAGAGCCCATAATAGCTTGTGGCTGCACACGGAAGTTTCTAGCATGAATCATCTCAGTTCCCTTTGAGCCTGGGTGGTGGTCCATAGGAAGATCACACGGGTACCCCGGGATTTCCATAAAAAAATACAGACAACACTAGGTTCCCCAGGTGCCTCAATCCACCCAGTTGTTTGATTAAGTTGCCACCTTAAGTTGAACCATTAATTAACAATCTCACATCTATCATGAATTTCACTCAAACCCAAACCACGTCTACGAGCATAGCATAGCAATATAAGCAATACGTAGAAGTAACTCCCAAGGGTTTGAATATAACAGGGCAATAGGTTCTACCTCAGCAACTACTTCCCAACCCACAAGTTAATGACATCCTAATCATGCAATGTTTGAGGATTGGAACTAATGCATAAAAGCTGGGTAATAATGGGATATGATCAAAGTGTTACTTGCCTTGCTGACGATCCGCGAATCCTAGAGACTCGTAGTAACACGCTTCGCACTCCGGGAATTCTATCGCAAGCAAACAATAACATACATAAGTAACAAGCAACGAAGCACAAGCAAAACTCAAATAAGAGAGGTTGACCAGAAAGTTCAATTGAAGAACTCCGATACACAAAAAGAATCAAATCAAACGAAGCAACGAAAGTCAAACGGTGAAAGAAAACCACTTCGTTTATTAATTTGAACTTAGGTCAAGTTTTACAGTAGCAAAAACTTGTTTGAGTCGATTAACCGGAAAGAGGGTTTCGAGACGAAACTCCTGGCGCTTGAATCGCCTGATTCCGATAAACGAGCGAAAAGATAAACAGAAATTAAGATTGGATCAGAAATCACGATCAGAAAAATCGCGGAATAAATCCGAGAAAAAGAAAAACAACGAACAGATTAATGAACGAACGTTTGCTATCTGGATCTAAACGAAGAACACGTTCGTTAAAACGAACGAACGAGCGAACGCTCGCTAAATAAATAAACAGGAGAAAAACCGATCTATATAAAAAACAAAACTAGGGTTTTGAAAAAAATAAAACCGAACGGTTTTTAAGAAAAACTGGCGGTTGGATCCGGCGGCTACCTCCGGCGAGGGGCTCCGGCGAGGGCTTGGGCGGCGGGGTGCGGCGGCGGCGGCGTGGATGGCGGGGTGCGGCGGCGGCGGCGGCGCGCTGCAGCGGCGACAGCGGGAGGCGCGACGCAGCTCGGGGCGGGGTGCGGGAGGCGGCGGTGGTGGCGGTGGGGGCTCGGGCGGCGCGTATATAAAGGGGGCGGCGTGGGCGGCTTGGAGGAGGGGGCAAGGCAGCGGCGACGGATTCCGGCTCGGACTCGTCGTCCAAGTCGGCGGTGGCGGCGGCGCGCGTAGGAGGCCGCGGCGGCTGGGCCGGCCTGGCTCGGTTGGGCCCTAGGCCCAGCCGGGCGTGGGATTTTTTTCATAAAATATCGCTGACAGAAGAAAAATCCTAGAAAAATAAATAAAAAAATCTAAAAAATGCCAAAACAAATTTTCACCGTCTAAATCAAATATTTAGGATGAGTTGAACATTTTCTTGGCCCTAAAATGCAATTTTGAAAACGTGCAATTTTTATAATGCAAATAAAATCTGAATAAAACCAAATAAAATTCCAATAAATGATTTTAATATTTTTCCTCCGATATTTCAATTATTTTGGAGAAGTCATATTATCTCCACTCATTTGATTTAATATGAAATATTTCTCGGAGAGAAAAATTATTAAAATCAAAATCCTCGTTTCATTATTTGATAAAAATCAAATATGAAAACCAGAAAATCCCCAACTCTCTCTGTGGGTCCTTGAGTTGCTTAGGATTTCGAGGATTGCGGAACGGAAATGCAATAAATCATGATATGCATGGATGATCTATGTATAACATTCCAAATTGAAAATTTGGGATGTTACAAACCTACCCCCCTTAAGATGAATCTCGCCCTCGAGATTCGGGTTGGCTAGAAAATAGGTATGGGTGGTCCTTGCGGAGATCATCCTCTCGTTCCCAGGTGGCTTCATCCTCGGTATGGTGGCTCCACTGAACTTTGCAAAACTTGATAACCTTACTGCGGGTGACTCTGTTGGCAAACTCAAGAATCTTAACTGGCTTCTCCTCGTAAGTCAAATCACTGTCCAACTGAATCGCCTCCAAGGGTACTGTATCTCTTAATGGTATATCAGCCATCTCAGCATGACACTTCTTTAGCTGTGAAACGTGGAACACATCGTGGACTCCTGACAATCCCTCAGGTAACTCCAACTTGTAGGCAACTTCTCCCATCCATTCCAAAATGCGATACGGTCCTACAAATCTCGGGGCTAACTTTCCTTTAACTAAAAAATGTTTCACTCCTTGCAAGGGCGATACTCACAGATATGCTCTGTTTCCAATTTCGTAGGTTACTTCCTTGCATTTTGAGTCTGCATAACTCTTCTGCCTGGACTGAGCAATCTTTAGTCGGTCTCGGATCAATTTTACCTTCTCCTCAAATTCTTTAATCAAGTCTGGTCCAAACAACTGTCGGTCTCCTACCTCATCCCACATCAACGGTGTTCTGCACCCGCGTCCATACAGGGCTTCAAACGGTGCCATCTTCAAACTGGCTTGGTAGTTATTGTTGTATGAGAACTCTGCATAGGCTCTCAACATGTCCTCCGAAATTTGATTGACTCTATCAGTTTGTCCATCTGTCTGCGGGTGAAACGCTGTACTGAACTCCAATCTTGTTCCCATAGTCTGGTGTAACTGATGCCAAAACTTTGAAGTAAACTATGTTCCTCGATCCGATATGATGGTCTTCGGAACTCTATGCAGACATACGATCCTAGACATATAGATCTTGGCCAACTTTGCACTTGTATAGGTGGTTTTCACTGGGATGAAGTGAGCTACTTTGGTCAAACGATCAACTACTACCCATATGGAATCATATCATGCTTTAGTCCTGGGTAATCCGGTGATAAAGTCCATGCCAAGTTTATCCCACTTCCATTCGGGTATCGGCATAGGCTGTAATAGTCCTGCTGGCTTCTGATGTTCTGCCTTAACTCTCTGACATATATCACGTACGGCTACATACTCGGCAATATCCTTCTTCATACCAGTCCACCAGAAACGTTCCTTCAAATCCAAATACATCTTGGTGTTTCCGAGGTGTATCGAGTATGGTGAGTCATGGGCCTCTTGAAGTATTAACTTCCTGATCTCCTTGTTATTGGGCACATAAACTCGATCCTCAAACCATAGGGTATCGTGCTCATCCTCACGAAAACCTTTGGCCTTTCCTTTGCCCATCTTCTCCTTTATCTCAACAATCTCTTTATCATCTTTCTGAGCTTCCCGAATCTTGTCCAGCAATGTCGACTGAACCTCCATTGTGGCAATGAACCTTCTAGGTACAATCTCTAATCGAAGTTCCATGATGTCCTTTGCTAATTCCTTCGGCAGTCCTTTACTTTCAAGGATATTAGCATAACTCTTCCGACTCAATGCGTCTGCTACGACATTGGCCTTTCCTGGATGATTATGTAGCTTCATGTCATAATCCTTTATAAGCTCCAACCATCTCCTCTGCCTAAGGTTCAGCTCCTTTTGGGTGAAGATGTACTTCAAACTCTTGTGATCCGTGTACACATCACAACGGTTTCCAATAAGGTAATGTCTCCAAGTCTTCAACGCATGCACTACGGCTGCTAGCTCCAAATCATGCGTAGCATAATTCAACTCATGAGGTTTTAGTTGTCGTGAGGCATACGAAACAACTCTTCCGTCCTACATAAGTACACATCCAAGTCCTAAGCGAGAGGCGTCGCAATACACTTGGAACTCCTCATGTATATCTGGCAGTACTAGCACTGGGGCTGTAGTCAAATGTTTCTTCAACTCCTGGAAACTTGCTTCACAATCTTCTGTCCATTTAAACTTGGTATCCATCTTCAACAGTTCAGTCATTGGTTTTGCAATCTTGGAAAAATTCTCAATGAATCTCCGGTAGTATCCTACGAGTCCAAGAGAACTGCGGATCTCACTAACTGAGGTGGGTGCCAACCATTCAGTGACTGACTGAACCTTGCTGGGGTCTACTGCTATACCTTCTCCTAATATAACATGTCCAAGGAATCCGACTTCCTTCAGCCAAAACTCGCATTTGCTAAACTTAGCATACAACTGGTGTTCCCTGAGCTTCTCGAGAACTAAACGCAAATGCTCTTTGTGCTCCTCCTCGTTCTTCGAGTATACCATGATATCATCAATAAACACCACAACAAACTTGTCCAAATACTCCATGAACACCTTGTTCATCATGCTCATGAAATTGGCAGGGGCGTTAGTCAGTCCAAACGACATGACCGTGTACTCGTATAATCCATATCGCGTTGTGAACACCGTCTTTGGTATGTCCTTCTCTCGTATCTTCAACTGATGATACCATGATCGTAAATCGATCTTTGAGAACACTTTAGCTCCTTGCAACTGATCAAACAAATTGTTGATCATCGGTAGTGGGTACTTGTTCTTTATCGTCACTTCATTCAAGGCTCGAAAATCAATAACCATCCTTAGGGATTTATCCTTTCTTCTCAACCAAAAGTACTGGGGCTCCCCAAGGTGATGAACTTCTTCGGATGTATCCTTTCTCCAATAACTCCTTGATCTGTTTCTTAATTTCTTCCAGATCATTTGCGGGCATCCGATAGGGTCTCTTGGATATTGGTCCTGTACCTGGCAACAGCTCAATCAAAAACTCAATGTCTCTGTCCGGTGGCATGCCTGGTAACTTCTCTGGGAAAACATCTGGGTAATCCTTTACTACCGGCACTTCCTCCTGAACAACTCCCGTAAGGGCATTCACTTGGCTCCTTTTTGGCACATGCCTAGACACATACTTAATCCTTTTTCCCTCCCGGGTGGTGAGATAAATCGACTTACTCGCACAGTCAATGCTTCCTCCATACTTTGACATCCAGTCCATACCCAATATCACATCCAATCCTTGCGACTCCAAGATAATTAGGTCGGACGGAAACACATGTGTGCCAATGGTTAAGGGTATCTGGTCACACCATCGGCTAGCCATATATTCTGCTCCGGGTGAACTCACTAAAAGAGGGGTCCTAAGGGTTTGGGTTGGTAGTTTAAACTTATCCACGAATCCCCTTGATATGTATGAATGCGATGCACCAGTATCGAAAAGAACAAGAGCGGTAAATGACTTAAACAAAAACTTACCTATTATCGCGTCCGGCTGCTCTTCAACCTCCTCCACGTTAACATGGTTCACTTGTCCTTTATTGAATGGATTGGGCTTCTTCCCAACGCTTCCATTTCCGTTTCCATTCCTTCCTTCGGGGCAATCATTGGCATAGTGCCCTGTCTTCCCGCACTTAAAACAGGTAACCTGACTTAAGTCTCTTTTGGCGGGAGTGGACGGGTTGGAGCAGTTCTGATTGTTGTTAGCTCTGTTCCCATTCCCATTCTTAGCACCACTGTGGTTATGTGATCCTCCTCCAGTGTGGTTGTGACCTCCATGGTTGTGAACAACTCCTCCCGAGTTCGGGGTTAGGCGAGGCTTCTGCTGAGCTCCTGAGTTATACTTCCCTTGTCCATACTTTCTCTTGCGGCTCTCAATATGTTGCTGTTTCCCTTCAATCATAAGAGCCTTATCTACCAACTCCTGGTAGTTGTTGAAGGTTGCTACCATCAACAGCATGCTCATCTCATCATTCAGCCCTTCCATAAACTTCTCCTGCTTCGCGGCATCTGTGGCCACATCATCAGGGGCATAGCATGATAACTTGCTAAACTCATCCACGTACTGAGCCACAGTACGATTCCCCTGGCGTAGGTTGCGGAACTCCCGCTTCTTCATCTGCATAGCTCCAGTTGAGACATGGGCGGTGCGGAAAGCTTGCTGAAACTGGTCCCAAGTGACGTTGGCTACAGGAAAAGTGGCTGTGTAATTCTCCCACCATGAGGCTGCTGGTCCATCCAATTGATGTGCGGCAAAGCGCACCCTCTCAGCATCTGTGCAACCTGCGGTGGTCAACTCCCTTCCAATACGGCGTAGCCAATCATCAGCAACTATAGGCTCGGTGCTACTAGAAAATACCGGCGGCTGTAACCTTAGAAAATGGGCTAGGTTGTCCACTGGCAGTGGGTTGTTGTTGTTGTTGTTGCCCTGGTTCTGAACTAGCAATTGCATCAAGGCATTCTGCTGCTAGATCAACTGGGTGAGCTCCGGCGGGAAGGCAAAACCGGTGTCACATCTCGGAGGCATCTGATGGGTTTAGATGGAAGAGATTAGAATAGAAAAGGGGTCTAATGAGAAAGCACTACCCATATGCACATGAGACAAACACAATCATTTCACTTAATCAATCAAGCAAGGGCATACAAACGGTCTAAAACTATCGCAAAAGTGCTCAGTACTACTACATACATGGGGAAAATACTACTAATAGTTGGTGGTCATCTAGAAATTTTGATTGGTGGAAGACTCCATGATGTCTGCTCCAGCTTCATCTTCAAAGTCATCATCACTAGGGTCGGAGTCGGTGTCGTTGATGATGATGTAGTTGTCCGGGCAAGTGGAATCTTCGTCTTCTAATCCCAGTGCTGGTCCTCCCATGAATACTCCGATCTTCTTGACTAGGTTGTCATTCTTCTCCAGTAGGGTCTTGATTTCCTCCTCATATCCATCGCGGGTAAACTTGAGTTCTTCCTCCAGCTCGATGATCCTAGTCTTCGCCTTCTTCAAGTCCATCATGTCCGCACACATCTGGTTCTCCTGACGTCGAATGTGCTGGTTTAACTCCTGGATGAAAGCTGCAATGTATCTATCCTTCTTACTGCTGATTACTTCCCATTGCTCGTCTCGGCGCCCACACATTAGGTAGATAGTGTCCTGGAGATCCCTGTGATAAACTTCTCCAATGCGTCCCATGGTGATGTGAGCTGCCATACTCTTTCCTAAACTCCAGGTTGGTGCGTCGAAGGAAAATTCTATGGGTTTAGAGGTTGGCAAGAACGTCCTTCCTGGAACTTGTACTTGAATCATCCAGCGCTCTTCTTCTGGTAAAGTGGCGTTGTACGTCTCGGTGAAGCTTGGTATTCCAATGTTCAAGTACCTAGTGACTTCCTTCAAGTGGCGTCCAAAAGGTGTGTCTTCATCCGGTTGTGCAAACTTGTTCTTCATCTCCGTCATCCTAAAGAGTAGAAAATGGAGAGGAGTCGGAAATGAGAAGAGAAGTGTGACCTAGGCTTTATCTTAGTGGTCGTGTCCTACACTCAGCGTGTGCTCTGATACCATCTTGTAGCGACCCGACCTCAGATGGTCAAGTCTCTGTGCTTCAGTGTCATCCCTGGATCGGTAATGCTGACACACACAGTACTCGAGGATTTATAACAGAGTAGCAATCACACACTTATTACATTGAAAAGTCTAAAAGAGAACTTATTACAATAATATGGCTTAAGGCCATCTAATGCGATAACAGCGGAAGGCTTGGAAGATAAGGTGAGTCCATCAACTCCAACGGCATAGCTGAGCTGCACGGCAACGACCTAACGAACCTTACTCCTCGTCTGAAAAGTCTGCAACATATACGTTGCAGCCTGAAAACGGGCCAGCACATGGAATATGCTGGCAATATAACATAGTAGAGCAGAAACGGAATAATGCTATCACTACATGCATATATGGCTGGTGGAAAGCTGTATGGTTATAGTTTTTGTGTAAAGCCAATTTTTCCCTACAACAAATGAATAGATTTTAATCTAACTATCATGGTGGTTGAAACATCATTGAGAAGGTACCCCCAACTCAATCCCAATTAAAGTGATTAACAACCCAACAGTATTAATTAAACATGGTGAGATACATGTGATAACCCAAGTACTAGATACTCAAGAATTGTCCATAACCAGGGACACGGCTAACCATGATTAGATTGTACACTTTGCAGAGGTTTGCGCACTTTTCCCCACAAGACTCGATCGCCTCCGTTGGATTTCTCGCACTACACTGTGTTTGAGAAACGAATGACCGAGACACAGTCTTTCAGAAACATTAACTCTCTACTCCGGGTAGACCATACCAAACCTACAAAACCCACTACCTACTGATCTACCTCTTCAAGAGCTTCACGTAACTTACTCAACTATGCTAGAGCCCATAATAGCTTGTGGCTGCACACGGAAGTTTCTAGCATGAATCATCTCAGTTCCCTTTGAGCCTGGGTGGCGGTCCATAGGAAGATCACACGGGTACCCCGGGATTTTCATAAAAATACAGACAACACTAGGTTCCCCAGGTGCCTCAATCCACCCAGTTGTTTGATTAAGTTGCCACCTTAAGTTGAACCATTAATTAACAATCTCACATCTGTCATGAATTTCACTCAAACCCAAACCACGTCTACGAGCATAGCATAACAATATAAGCAATACGTAGAAGTAACTCCCAAGGGTTTGAATATAACAGGGCAATAGGTTCTACCTCAACAACTACTTCCCAACCCACAAGTTAATGACATCCTAATCATGCAATGTTTGAGGATTGGAACTAATGCATAAAAGCTGGGTAATAATGGGATATGATCAAAGTGTTACTTGCCTTGTTGACGATCTGCGAATCCTAGACACTCGTAGTAACACGCTTCGCACTCCGGGAATTCTGTCGCAAGCAAACAATAACATACATAAGTAACAAGCAACGAAGCACAAGCAAAACTCAAATAAGAGAGGTTGACCAGAAAGTTCATTTTAAGAACTCCGGTACGCAAAAAGAATCAAATCAAACGAAGCAACGAAAGTCAAACGGTGAAAGAAAACCACTTCGTTTACTAATTTGAACTTAGGTCATGTTTTACAGTAGCAAAAACTTGTTTGAGTTGATTAACCGGAAAGAGGGTTTCGAGAAGAAACTCCTGGCGCTTGAATCGCCTGATTCCGATAAACGAGCGAAAAGATAAACAGAAATTAAGATCGGATCAGAAATCGCGATCAGAAAAATCGCGGAATAAATCCGAGAAAAAGAAAAACGATGAACAGATTAACGAACGGACGTTTGTTATCTTGATCTAAATGAAGAACACGTTCGTTAAAATGAACGAACAAGCGAACGCTCGCTAAATAAATAAACCGGAGAAAAACCGATATAAAAAACGAAACTAGGGTTTTGAAAAAAAATAAAACCGAACGGTTTTTAAGAAAAACCGGCAGTTGGATCCAGCGGCTACCTCTGGCGAGGGCTTGGGCGGCGAGGCGGCGGCTCGCGAGGCGGCGGGGTGCGGCGGCGGCGCGGGCGGCGGGCAGCGGCGGGAGGCGCGACGCGGCTCGGGGCGGGGTGTGGGAGGCGGCGTTGGTGGCGGTGGGGGCTCGGGCGGCGCGTATATAAAGCGGGCGGGGTGGGCGGCTTGGAGGAGGGGGCAAGGCGGCGGCGACGGAGTCCGGCTCGGACTCGTCGTCCAAGTCGGCGGCGGCGCGCGCAGGAGGCCGCGGGGGCGGCTGGGCCGGCCTGGCTCGGCTGGGCCCTAGGCCCAGTCGAGCGCGGGATTTTTTTTATAAAATATCGCCGACAGAAGAAAAATCCTAGAAAAATAAATAAAAAAAATCTAAAAAATGCCAAAACAAATTTTCACCGTCTAAATAAAATATTTAGGACGAGTTGAACATTTTCTTGGCCCTAAAATGCAATTTTGAAAACGTGCAATTTTTCTAATGCAAATAAAATCCGAGTAAAACCAAATAAAATTCCAATAAATGATTTTAATATTTTGCTCCGATATTTCAATTATTTTGGAGAAGTCATATTATCTCCACTCATTTGATTTAATATGAAATATTTCTCGGAGAGAAAAATTATTAAAATCAAAATCCTCGTTTCATTATTTGATAAAAATCAAATATGAAAACCGAAAAATCCCCAACTCTCTCCGTGGGTCCTTGTGTTGCTTAGAATTTCGAGGATTGCGGAACGGATATGCAATAAATCATGATATGCATGGATGATCTATGTATAACATTCCAAATTGAAAATTTGGGATGTTACAGGACCGGCGGTGGGGAGTGTTTTTAGGGCGGGCGAGGCGGCGCACCGCCGGCCTCGGGCGGCTGTTTGGCCGGTGGTGGCTGGCGGCTCAGGGGGGTGGAGGTTGAAGATGAACTGCAAGCCCTTTATTTGGTATCGAACGGCTGCAAAATTGGCTGACCAGAGATGAAAAAGTGAGTCGACTGACGTGTACCCTCACCTCTAGTGCATTTAGTTTCGACAGTAAAATTTAGTTCGACAGCAAAATTCAGTTTCGACAGTTAAGTTCAGTTTCGACAGTTAAATTCAGTTTCGAGGGTTAAGTTCAGAGATGAGCGGCTGATGAATTTTACATCTAGCACTTTGTGGTTATGTATTTTACGTCATCTATTGGAGATGCTATTAGAATTCCACTCAGGTTAACGTTGTCTATCTTGTCCTACTTCAGCCTCAGCGTCGTACAACTCGCCGGAGCTGCTCCAACGACGAAACCCTCCATCATAGCGGAGCAGTACCACGGGCTCCATCTCTAGATGCCTAAGATCTTCTTCCCCTCCTCCGACAGCCAAGTCAGCCGGAGCATCCTCACCGGCCAACCTAATCACGCTGAGATCGACATGGCTTCACCAAAGAGGTTGTACTCTTGTTTCATATCTTTTTCACTCTACATGTTATATATATATTGTCCACTGAGCACACAGAATAATGGGAAATACGATTATTTGATCCTACTATATGACAAGCAGTGAGGTACCGGGCAACTTAGCTATCTGTGATGGACTCTCTTGAACACCATCATTATTTATCTCTGCGTGTTTGAGCTGTGCATTTTTCGATGGCCCTGGGAGTTGAGCTAGTTGGGCAGTGGCCTAGGTCCAAAGTAATAGAAGTAGCACAAAAACATTTTTTTAGTGTAGGCTTTTCCTTGCTCAAGCTTGCCTACTAGAATCGCCAGTGCTTGAAAGGAAAAGTGAATGAAAAACAGAGGAATTGGAAAGTTTCATATGGTACTACTTTTCATGAATTTGGTGCAAAGGAATGGAGCAAAGGAAAACTGTAGGATTTGTTCCTTTAGTGTCTCCTTGAAGGAAAAACCGTATGAATTTTAATTTCCACTTGTCCTCCTTTTCAAATTCCTATTCATGAAGCACAAGACTAAGATATAGTAGCATAATAGCATTATAACCGTACATTTTCTTGTGGTTTGACTTAATCTCACCATGCTTCTTTGCATCATGTGATCTTCCAATTCTTGTGAACCAAACACCCAGATTGGCAGAAATCCTGTGTTTTTAAATTCTCTGTTTTGCACGTGCATTCCTATCCTATTCATGTCTATTTCATATCCCTGCATTGTTAGAATCCTCAAATTCAAACAAGCCCTTACACAATTACTTCTGTTACAGATATGTGTCAAAGAAAAACTTGTGTGGTTTGTCCTGCTCCTGTGGTACTTTGTTCCACCCCAGCTTAGCTGCTCCAACGACGGAAGGGTTCACCACAACAGGGATCCGCTCTCCATACTATCTTTCGCTGCCTCAGATCTTCTTCCCCGCCGCCGGCAGCCACGACAACTGCATTACCATCATCAATTGAGCAGATGACCTTGAGGACTACACGGATCCGCAAGAGAGGTCACACTGTTTCGTGTCTGCTTACGTTATGCATCACTTAATATGACGCCATGCTACTTTATAGTCATGTTCACTTATTAGACTCCGATTCAGGTCCAAACTTATGCTGAAACTTGAGTTTTTAAATGGTTGTGGGTACATATTGGGGAAGCAGTCAGTACTATCTGTCTACTATCTGGTTAATCTCGGGTGTCTACTATGAGTTTCATGTTGGGTGCAAACAAACATTGAAGGAGCCATTATCTGTATTTTTTGACTAAAGCTATTACCTGCCTGCTATAATTGGTTTTGGGTCTATCCACAGTTTGCTACCACCACTCTGGATTTGTGCATGCACTCCTTACATAACCTCACTATGTTTTATTCCTATGCATGTCAGTTATTGTACACAATGGAACTGAACATGTAGAGCAAAAGAGACGAGCCTTGCGTGGCAATAAAATTTCATGCAGACGTCGCTCCATGGTGGACGCAAAGGCAGCCCCCCTCCACCCATTTCGGACCGTAATCAAGAGGAAGATAACTATTCCGAGGGGGATTCAGAAGCAGACGACCACTCCTATTTACCCCATGAGGTCTTAGCTCTAACTTGGCATGCTGATGTTGGTAATATCATGCATATGGTTCCTTGCATTGCTTACTGTATGCATCAAAGATGTCATCTGCTTAGTTTAGGCATGCTTTGTGTCATTGCCATCTGTTTAGTTTCTTTATTGTATATGTGAATCATGCAATGCCATCTTGTTTAGCCAAGCATCATATATGTGAATTTTGCAATGCCACCTTGGTTAGCCAGTCATCTTATATGTGAATTATATCATGACATCATTTTTTTATTACGTGTTAAATTCGTCAACAATTTTAGTACATTTAATTACTCTTCCTGTGCATCAGCCATTCGACACGGTCATGAAAAAAATCTGGAGTGGAAACAAGGTCTTCAGAGCAGACAGACGAAGCGCATGTCTTGCTGGTTACAGATAGCTCCTCAGAGGAGGATTCAGAGATAGATGACCAGTCCAATTCCCCCCCCCCCCCGAGGTGGATGCTCTAACTTGGCAGGGTTATGTTGCTCATATCGTGCATATGGTATCTTGCATTGCTATGTCATTTTTGCTTAGTTTAGACAAGCTTTGTGTGAATGCCACTTGTTTAGTGTCTAATTACCATATATGTGAATTATGCAATGCCATCTTGTTGCAAGACATTATATATGTGAACTATGCAATGCTATCTTGTTGCAAGGCATTATATATGTGAATTATGCAATGCCATGTTGTTTAGCCAAGCGTCATATATGTGAATTATATCATGCCGTCCTTTTTTAGTATTTCTCATTGATTTTGTCGACAATGTTTGTATTTTCAACTGCTCTTCCTGTGCATCAGCCATTTGAATTGGCGATGGAGAAATCTGGAGTGAAAACAAGGTCTTCAGAGCAGACAATGCTACCTGCTGAAGCAAATATCTTGCTGGTTACAGATAGCTCTTCAGAGGAGGTTTCAGAGGCAGATGACCAGTCCTATTATCCCCCTGAGGTGTATGCTCAAACTTGGCAGGGTTTTATTACTCATATCATGCATATGTTGTATTGCAATGCTTAGTTTTTACATCATATACACGATATTGAATGCCATCTCCTTAGTTGACACATCATATATGCGATTGCCCTCTGCTCACTTCCTTAGTATATAAATCATATATTTGAATGATATCATGCCATGATGTTTACATAGAAAACATATATCTGAATTATGGCATGCCAACCCATTTTCTAAAGACATAATATAGTTATATCATCTCATCCTGTTCACATAGTCATCATATTTTAAATTATGTCATTCTATCCATGAATTATATCATTCCATCGTGTTTCCATCGACGACATGTTTGTGATTTATGGCATGCCAACCACTTTAATAGACACATCGTATAGTTATATCATGTCATCCTATTTACATAGTCATCATATTTTGAAGTATGTCATTCTATCCTGTTTAGTTAGAACATGTGAAATTGTGTCATGCTATCCTGTTTAATTAGCCACCATATATGTGAAATTATGTCCTGCTATTCTGTTTAGTTAGACAACATAAATGTGAATTATTTCATGCCCTGTTTTTCTTCGCTACTATCCATTGCACCTATCTATCTTACAAGGCCTGTACATTCAATTACTTTTCCTGTTTATCAACCATTTCAATTGGAGGGGGTGATGGCAGTATCTGTGGGAGTAAAAACACGGTCTTCAAAAAAGATCGTGCTACTTGTCGATGGAGATAGAACCACAGTTGTATTTGCCCAAGAACCAGCCCCACCACACATAACCCAGACCCACGCAGATTGTACCCCTACCTAGTTGGAGAGAGAACCAGCTACACCCCTTCTAACCCCAACCTGAGCAGATAGTAACCCAGTTCCCGTTGACACAACATCGTCTCCACCACAAAGCACCCAAAACATGAGCAGTTAGTAAGGCAACTGCAATGCCCAAAGCACGAGGACCACCACTCCGAACCCCAAGTCAACGCTTAAAGCAGAAGAAGAATTGTTCTCAGGTCAGGTTCTGTAGCTATGGTTCATACTACTTTGCTCTTGCATCACTGTATTTACTCATACAAACTAATTTCAAATTTGAAGGATGCAATTGAAACTCCAATTGCGCAACAGGTATGTTTTAAACCTGTTTCTTTAACATGTTTGCTGTTGTAACTTGCTCTATGTTGATTTCAGTTTCAATTGAATAAACAGTTATGTTCTCATGCCATGA
This sequence comes from Triticum aestivum, assembly GCF_018294505.1. Taxonomy (NCBI): domain Eukaryota; kingdom Viridiplantae; phylum Streptophyta; class Magnoliopsida; order Poales; family Poaceae; genus Triticum; species Triticum aestivum. Next base: position 380,667,242 of record NC_057794.1, on the reverse strand, counting down.
ACATTACAAGTGTCGTTATTGCTGTGTAGTTTCCCACACTTATATTCTGTCTATGTTGCTTTGTCTTAAATAGATATGATTCAAACTGTATCTATCTTGATTTGGCAACATTAACTAGAATGATATAGAGCATACAGTGACCATACTACATAGATATATGTTTGTTTCATGTTGTTATCCTGTCCACCTTACTGCTGAACTGGTTTACCAAAATGAGTTTCATATACTACATTGTAAACCTATGATGTGTTTGTTTGTTCCTCTTTTAGAATGCGGATAAAATACTGGAGAAGAGTACCCCGTTATGCAATGGTAAAGGAAGTAATGCAGATAAGGTTCAAGATAGTGAGACATCCCTGTTGGTCTCCAAGAAAGCTGATAAAAACTATATTGAAGACATTGAGACAACCCCAAAGTCCTGTCTTGATGTAGTGTTCAAGTTAGTAGCTACTACTGCTGGCACCACCTCTTCGAACTCGCTGCCTGAATCAGTTCGGCTTCTTGAGTCTCAACTTCAAGTTGAAGGACATCGATCAGATGTTATGCAACAGGAAGCCGAAGGACTGAGGAAGTCCCTGCAGAATTCAGATGCATACTTTCTGGTGCAATAGCAAGTGCTGGAGGATTTAAGCGCCAAACAAGAGAAAGTTAATAAGCTTGCTAAGCATCATGCCAGCATTACGGGTACCCAGGATATAGTTTCTTGAGCTCTTCTGAAGTGGTTTTAGTTCTGGACTTGTTTTGCTGCGACGTTTATATGCTGCTTTGTTCCCTATATTTTCACTGGTGGCTAACTTTGATGCCCAGTGGATGTAATATGTGTAATATTCGTGATAGCCTAGCGTAAGTTGCTTGCTTATTTATTTCCTTATTGTCATATTTATTTGTTCTCTTGTAGTCAGTGCAGTTCTTTTTCCGCGGTTTGCTACTGGCCGCAATAACCTATTTTTTTAAAACTAGGCCACAATAACCATGAGCTACATATTTACTGTAGTTAACATGGGCCTCCTACGGGCCGTAGAAACAATGCGCCTTCTAAGGGCCGTAGAAACAATGGGCCTTCTGTGCCATAGAAACAATGGGCCTTATACGGGCCGTAGACACAATGGCCTTCTACGGGCCGTATGATCGGTTGGCCAAACATGGGCCAATAACAGACCACATTATGGCCATAAATGGGCTAGAGTTGAAATCGTCCGTTCATGGGCCGACCATAATGGGCCGTTGTTAATCGGCCGTATTTGATGACGCTATAAAAACGGCCCAACGTATTAACGGGCCACAAACGGGCCAACTGTATCCACGGGCTAAATTTGCCCCACAAGCAGAAAATGACAGTAACGGGCCGTAAGTAAACGAATGCTGGAAATGAGCCCAAGAATAAATGGGCCCTCAGAAGGCTGAAAGATAACATGGGCTGGAAACGGCCCAACGGAATAATGGGCCGTTAATGGGTATAAAGTGATACACTGTTCATTACGGGTTAGTTTCACCACGTGCCGTTAATGGGTATAAAGTGATACACTGTTCATTATGGGCCAGTTTTACCACGGGCCGGGCCAGTTTTACCACGAGTCGTTAATGGGCCGAGAGTTACTAAGGTCCTCATATGGGCCGAAAGACGTCATGGGCCATACATGGGCCAGAAGTTAAAATGGGCTGTAATTATATTGGACGGCCCAGATGATGATATTGGGCCTAATTCGGATAGGCCATAAACGGTGTAGCGACCCGACCTCAGACGGTCAAGCCTCTGTGTTACTGTGCCATCCCTGGATCAGTATGCTGGCACACACAGTACATCAATGTATATATCAAAGTGCAATCACATGTATAAATAACGTAAAATGATATATACCTCATAATACTCAGCGGAAACAATCAAACGGGTGTGGAGTCCCATCAACGCCATCGGCAGGTTGAGTGTAGACCGTAACCCTGTATCGTAATTCTTACTCGTCGAGGAAATATCTGCAACATGATACGTTGCAGCCGTGTAGGTCAGTACATTGAATGTACCGGCAAGATCACAATAAAAAGAACAGATGGTAAAACTATACTATATGCATTATGGCTTTGTGGCTCTGTATCTGAATTTTGTTTGTGTAAAAGCTGGTTTTATTTTTCCTACATCAAAGGCAAAAGTGAAGTCTGTACTATGGAGTTTTCTATCATGACATGGTTCCGCCAACCGATGTCTCATAGCCCAAAATCATCATAGGTTGCCCACAATTAAGTTATCAGTCCAGTGTTGAGAGTTCTGAGATAGATCCAAGTCCAGAGGCTCAAATTGTCCATAACCGGGGACACGGCTAATCGATTAGGTTTAAACCCTCTGCAGAGGTTTGTACACTTTACCCGCAAGATTCGATCCCTCTCTTTACATTCTCGCACTTCAGGGTGTTTGAGAACAAGATGACCGAAACATGGTCTTCCGAAGAGTTCCTCTGACCACCGTCCGGTGCTCATCCAATCCTACCGTAGTTCTACATCTGCTAGCACCGTCCCAGCCAGAGTCACAACTAAGGTCAACCAAGCCAGAGCCCATAGTGACTTGCGGTTGCACAGGTAAGCTTCCGGGCATGAAGTATTCTTCCGTCTCTTTGAGTCTGGGTGAAGCTTTCCGCAAGATGTCATGGCGCTTCTCCATGCATCCCGGCCAACCACTGGTTTCTCCAGGGTGCCCGTCAACCGTCCTTCACCCAGTAGTGTGTATTGAATTCTTGTCTCGAGTCTTGAAGTCTTGAGGCCTTGAAAATGCAGTCCTTGCAGATGCCATCATGGAGTTGTCGTCATTGACGTAGAGTCCTCCTTCTTCACACCACTCTCGAGCACTCATACCAAACCCCGTCTACTATAGCGTAGCATTAAAATAAATAACGTCCCGGGCTTGGTAACAGGGTGATGGGTTCCTACCTCATGCATACTAATCAACTACAAGAATTCAATATCACTACTGGAGGGATTGTTGCGAAGATGACACTAAATGCAATAAAACATAGGTATGAAAGCATGGTCAAAGTGAACTTGCCTGGTAATACTTGATGAAGATAACAACGCTGTCAGAAAATGACTTGGTAGAACTAATCGTCACTCCGTTTAAAATCTATATAGTCAAACATAGCATTCACATAAGCAACATCCTAGCAAACAATTTTAGCACTCGAAATAAAAATCAAAACAGCAAGGAAAATCGATAATAAAACTCAAACAAAAATCAAAAGACACTTCAAATAAAACTACAAAGAAAAACTACTAACGAAGATCTATGACTTTGCTACAAACATCTAATATAGTTTTGCCGTAAGTAAAAATTTAACAACAATTAAAATACTAAACTAATAAATTAACAGAAAATAAAATGTAAAATAACTAATTTAACAGGAAGTATTTTTTTTCCATAAAATTTTATTTGCAAAAAGAAACAAATAAAAAGCTTTTATAAAACACTAACTATGACCTAAACAAGTTTTCATACAAAACTAAGAATTTTTTTTTAAATAAAAACAAAATTTTCTTTTGTTGACTAACAAAAACAAAACTAAATTTTTCAAGAGTGAAAAAAAAGAAATAATTGAAACTAATAAAAACAATAAAGAAAAGACTAAACCAAAACTATAACTAAAACAGTAGTGTTTTGCTAAAAACCTAATTTAAATTAACCTGAAAATAAAATACTAAATACTACTGGATAAACAAAGGTCCTAGAGACCAGGAGCAAAAAGAATCGGTCGAAAATAATATTCCTAACTCAAAATATCTCAAATCTAGTGATTTGAGAAAATTCATACAAACACAAATTTAAACTGCTCAAATATGAAATACAATTGAACTAACAGAAACTTCATAAAATTTGTGATCCAAGGCAGTTGGAATCACTCAAAAATACCTCGTAGATAATTAACTATGGATTTTACAAGATTGAAACTATTCTGAAAAAAAGCAGAACGAAAAAAAAAGTAGGTCGGGATTTACTGTAGCAGTTCCGATGATGGGGTTCTGGTGGAGCTCCGGTGACGTCCTCCGGTGGCCCTCTGGCATCGGGGAAGGGACGGTAGGGTCGATGGGTGGCTAGGATGGCCGGAGGTGGTGGGGCGGGGCGGCAATGGCGGCGGTGGTCCGGCGAACTCCGGCGAGGCGGCGCAGCGACGTGGGGTGAGGAGAGGAGAGGAGAGGTGTTGATTTGATGTGCTAGAGGGGGGGGGGTGCTTGGGTATTTATATTGGGGAAGGGAGGGTTTTGCTTGGGGTAGGGGACAAGAAATAGATTAGGATTAGGAAACAAAAGGGAAAAGATCTAGAAACAAATCGGAATAAACGAAACGGGATCAAATCCTACTAGTATTAGGAAAAAGGAAAAGGAGCGGCTCCCTGGCTCCCTTGGTGCGGCGCGTGTGATGGCCTTGTGGCTGGCCGGTGGTTTTGGCGGCTTGGGCCTTTGGCCCAACGCGCTGCGGTATTTTTTTTTTAAACAAAAATTTCAGAGAACTAAAAAAAAAAGACTAAAACTTTTATATAAGCATATAATATACCAAAATTTGCAGAAAAAGATTTTCTACAACATGGACATTATTTTAGCTTCAAATAAAATTCACAAAAATTCTAATAATTCACACAGTGTTACTGGTCCAATAAAATCCAATAAAAATCATTTTTAAAATACCAAAATGACTTCAAATTAATTTCTCTCCAATTTTCTGATGTAGGGAATCATGTTACCCTATTTTCCATATATTTTGTTTTTGGAGAAAAATAATTTGAATAAAACTCAAATAACTCCAAATTGAAAATAAATTCAAAAGAACTTTGAATTTAATTCTTTGAAACTCCCAACTCATATTTCATATAATTTGAAGAAGTCATTTTATCTTCGCTCGTGAAAATCACTGAGTTGCATGAAGTTTATGAATTAGAAAATATTTCCAAATGAAATTCAAATATTTTCAACACCCCTTTTTCATTTAAATGGAAGAAGTCATGTTATCCTCTCTCCAGGGTTTTGTGATGAGAAATATTTGAATTCACGGAGATCAGAAAACAAAAATGAAAGTTTGGGAAAGTCCTTTTATTCCCTCTCATTTAACTTTCAAAAAGTTTCAAATTTCACTCAATCAATCACACAACAATTCAAACAAACAAACAAATCTATCTATTTATTATAACATTCCAAAATTTAGAATTTTGGGATGTTACAAACGGGCCCTGGGTTAGTGGGCTATAATTGGGCTATATGCGAACATGTCATTAACAGGCTTGCCGTGGGCCGGCCCGCCACCTTTTGACCAAGACAAACGGGCCGGCCTTTTCACATGAATGGGCCTCTGTTGGGTCGTGCCACTTGTCGACGTATCATAGGCGCTTTGGGTCCAATGAGTGGATGACATCTGTCCCAGCGGTGAGCCGACACGTGTTTCCTCCAGCCAATGATGATTTTACACGTGGAAAATCCCCATTGGTCGGGGCTGTTAACGCGTTATCGGATCCAAACCGGACCCGATAGCTTAACGGCGTTCCGTTACGATGGATGCCACGTGTCGGTCACCCTTGACGAAAGCACTTCTATGACGCGTGTTTTATCGTCATGGAAGTGGACACTTCTCTGATGATAATTTTGGTAATGTCATGGAACACTTCTATGACAGCATAGGTATGACTATCTTGATTCTGTCATAAAATTGTCATGGATGTACATGCATGACAGAAAAGCGACCTACTGTGACAAACACGTATCATCACGGAAGTGTATTTTTTTGTAGTGCTTTCTGCCCTTTCGATGATGTGTGAGTAGTTTACCACAGACCTAGGGATCCATAGCTAGTAGGTAGATGTCTTATTCTCTCTCTTGTATCTTCAATACAATGATCTCCTCAATGTTCTTGGAGATCTATTTGATGTAATCTTCTTTTGCGGTGTGTTTGTTGAGATCCGATGAGTTGTGGTTTTATGATCAGATTATCTTTGAATATTTGAGTCTTCTTTGAACTCTTTTATGCATGATTAAGATATCACTGTATTTCTCTTTGAACTATCGATTTGGTTTGGACAACTAGATTGGTTTTGCAATGGGAGAGGTGCTTTGTTTTGGGTTCAATCTTGCGGTGCACTCATCGAGTCACAGAAATGTTAGCGAGGACATATTGTATTGTTGCCATCAAGGATAAAAATAGGGAGTTTTTACCACATTGATTGGATATATCCCTCTACATCATGTCATCTTGCTTAAAGCGTTGCTATGTTCTTATGAACTTAATACTCTAGATGCATGCAGGAGTCGGTCAATGTGTGGAGTAATAGTAGTAGATGCAGAATCATTTTGGGGTACTTGTCATGGACAAGATGCCTATATTCATGATTATTGCCTTAGATATCGTCATAATTATTCAATTTTCTATCAATTGCTCAAAAGTAATGTGTTCACCCACCAAATGCTATCTTCAAGAGAGAAGCCTTCAGTGAAACCTATGGCCCCGGGGTCTATTTTCCATCATATAAGATCTATAAAACCAAGAGTCCACTTGCTGCACTTTATTTATATTTATATTTACTTTACTTTTCCTTTTGTTTACCTTTTATACTATCTCTTTTAGATCTCACTCTTGCAAGTGACCGTGAAGGGATCGAGAACCCCCTTTTCATGTTGTGTGCAAGTGTTTGTTAGTTTGTGAAGGTGCATCTACTGGGGACTTGCTTGTACCTCCTACTGGATTGATACATTGGTTCTTAACTGAGGGAAATACTTATCTCCACTTTTCTACATTACTCTTTCCTCTTCAAGGGAAAAATCAATGCAAGCTCAGGAAGTATCAGTCAACTCCGTGTTATGTTCTTCCATGGCATTCACACTTTTAGTGGTGGTTCTTTCAACATGCCATTGGGCATGCTTCTCTTGCATATCATCTTGTAGTTTCTTGAGATCTTCTATGGTGTTTCCCATGATTGTTCCTCCTACAGATGTATCAAGCATAGCTTTGGCATATGATTTAACCCATTATAAGACATATGAAAGATTAACCATTCCTCCATCTCATACTAAGCGGCTGCTATCTCAGGTTGCGCTATAGGTTCACACATGAAGTTGTTGTTGGGAGTAGCAAAACTCCCAAGATTACGAGCCATAGTAATCTTTTGGTTATTCAACTGATAAGATTTGCAACAAAAATAAACTTAAACTAAAAACATAAAAGTAAAAACAAAAGCTAAAGTTTAACTTCAACAAAAACTCTAAACATATAGACTAGGAATACTAAACTCCACCCCAGCAACGGCGCCGGAAATAGGGCTTGATACCTCCTTTTATTGATCCAGTATTGGAATAGAAAAGAATATCCCATGCCTATTTCCCTAAAGGTGACCCTGGGTTATTGAAGCCACAAGAGGAACATTCCCTTGAAGCGATGGTGTCTCCCAAGCTTTTGTCAAAGAGTCAAATCCAGCTTTTGACCGGATCAACAAGCAACTAGTGATTCAAACGCTTATAATAAAGATAGGTACGAGTATAAGGCCTTATGATTACAACCTTGTATTTGCACCGTGATCAAATAGGATATTTATTTGTGCTATAGAAATCAGCAATCGAGATGTGCTTGTGATGGATCAAAGTGGGGATGTGTCCGAATAACATCTTGACCGACAAGAGTCCTACATGAAGAATCAGTTGTCCTACCGCAGGTCCTATCTGCCGTGCGGGGATCACTTGATAGTTAAGATAATGAAATAACATAAGGGCTTTGGGCGCTTAGTGACTACACCTCATTTATCCCCAAGGATATGATCCATGTTACCCTACTGAACCTTACTGTCACCAGTGTTTGGTATAGCATTTCACGGTCTCCTTGTTCCTAGCCTCACCAGTACTTGATCTCCATGATCCTGGCTGCCTGCAAGGATGAAGATCACGGACAAGGAAAGAGACATCTTCACCAAAAAAATTATTTAACACATCCCCTCAACAAATAACTTGGGTTGCAAGGCCCATGCCTCAACTCATATCTTACCGAACTACTCACACATCGAGATTATATCGCGGGAATAAAACATTGAAGAACACATCTTGTTTTGATTGATTGCAAATAGGTTTTACAATGGATGCCTTGTGTGATACACAATTAGAAGTATGAACTAGATGAGAGAGCACTATGGTGGTGGTGGATATGGCTATGGCAACGGAGATGGCGGCGTCTAGGGTTTGTGTTTGAAGAAGATGATGAAGATGTTCTAGCTTTTGTGCTCGTCATTCTGTTGGCATTTCATTTGAGTCCTTTAATTAAAGTTGTTCACATGGACGATTTGCCTCAAAATCCACACCATATAGGCACGGGCACCGATATGGAACGTCATCTTTTGCTTTGTCTTCATAGAACGCCTCCTGTTGATACCTTCTTCCTTCATTCTCCTTCCATTTCGTATCCACATGAGATTTCTTCCATTTTTAGTCCATTTTTTTGTGGAAACACATCAAAGAGAGGGTTTGTAGAATCCTTTGCATTCATTAGTCATTAGTACCAATATCGGAGCAAATATCTATTTTTAAATGAAATACCTCGGTTGAACAAAGGTGAAATGAGTGTAAAAATACCACCCATCAATCCCTTTTTTATACATGTAAAGTAGTTGTATTCATTGTTTCTAGGTAAAGCAAGCGCTCGGTGTCCATTCGGTACTATCATTAGTAGATAGAACATGAGAGAATACGAATCCTACCTTTAGATCCCTTTGCTTCGACACTCCAAAATTATTACCTCGAGTTTGAAAAGTGCTACAATAACTACCCTCAATTGGGGATTATCAACCTTCCAAACAATATAACTCAAGTCAGAACACATTGTGCACAATACATTGAGCAAGGTTGTTTTTAGGCCACCATTGTGCACAATACACATATTTTTCCCATAGTTAGTGCTTTCACTTTATGGCAGAAGATATTGATGATAAATATTGCATTAATGTATCATAATTAATGCATTTATCTCCCTATACAAAATTATTATTAATTTCTCAAGAAATACGTATTTTATACATGTAAAAACTAATGAATTCCTTTGATACAAATAATTTATTCAAAAGATATGGTATTAATTATTTAAAAATAATGCACTGGTCATGTGCCAAGTGTTATTGAAAAAAGTATGTTGTCCCATTAAATGATAGATGTTATAGCTAAAATACTCATATTGAAGATACTGTACTTATTTTATTTTACCCCACATTGATACACAAAATATTGAATTGATGTACAATATTAATCCATTTATCTCACTAAAGATATTGGTGATACATAGGGCATTTGATTTACCTATCAAAACTAATGTGTTTAATTGATACAGAAAGATTTTCTACAAACGATGTTATATAATTGTACACAACTAATGCATTCTACATGTGTGAGGTGCTATTAATACACAATATATTATATTACCCCATTTAATTATTGATTTGGCGGCCAAGATTTTGAGATGCATGCAGATGCAATACGAGTACCTGCAAGTTGCTATCCAATGAAGTTTCCTAAATGCACTAACAAGGCGTGCTACAAGTATTGCATAAACCCTGGATGCCACTGCAAAGATGTTGATTATTGTTGTTGCCCTATCGACTAAACACCACTCAACCCCCGAGATGAAACTTTTGGGTTGTCGTTTTTAACCTATGACTAAAGAAAACTTGCTATTTTCTTTTCGTTATTGAAGTAGATAGCCTTGCTCGTGAATTGGACGTATAACCTCCCTAAATTCAACATATGAAATAGAAGATAAATGAATGAACCATGAACATGCACCATTTTGTAAACCTTGTCGAAAATGAATTTCTTAAGAAAACATAAATACTATCCATATAAATTGTTCAAATATCCAATTAAATCTCATGAACATCACTCCCCTCCTCCCTGGCAAAAGTTTTAAAGGGAATTCTCAACTCCTCTCCATTCACTGGGTTGAGATTAACTTCCATAAAAGCACTCTGTTGCCTATTGGAGTACAGCACAAAGTAGTTATACAGATTGCCGAAGTCATGTGATGCCCCCTGTCTAATTTTTCGTGCACCTACCTAGGACTGCCGCTATCAATAAACAAGATTTTCCTTGGACTAATGATGCCAGTTATGCAGCGTGTTGACAAAAGGTTATCAGGGTGGCATGCGACCTTCCATTCTTGGGGAGGGCACGTCATCATGATCAACTCCGTTTTGGCTGCCATACCAAACTACTGCATGGCCTATTTTCTTTGGCCCAAGGAATCCCTTGAGAAGCAAAATAGACCGGTGAGAGATTTCCTCTGGCAAGGCACACACTATGCCCATGTAGGCCACTGGTGTAACAACCCGAGACAAACATTCCAGATGCCTTCCATATTTTCATGATAGTCACATTATATATATAGATATATTTGTTGCATTCATCATCGCATCATTCGCATTGGATCAACACTCCGTTGCTGTCATTTAAAAAAAAAAACTTGCATCCGTTGGTAGTTGCCACTTCTTTCTGTTGTCTTCATTGACCGTTCTGGGACCAACCACACACTTGCACATGCCACGTGACATCGTTAAAGAATTATTTTCCAAGTGGGAATAAAACATTCTCAGAATGGGTTTAAAGTTGACGTGCGATCTTATTACATTTTAGGTAGATTGGCTGTCAAATTTCCTCGCATTCGGAGGTCGTATGATACCCCAATAGTAAACCTATAGTGGCACTATAGCCGGTTTAATCGTTAGATGTATTAACAAATAAAAAATTGTTGCTGGGCCATTCTCTTCCCTGTCACCTCGGCCCAAGGCCTCTCCACACAACCATTCACTACAAAAAAAGACACATCTATGACATTTTGGCCCGAATGAATTTTTTGTCATGGTGATGATACATCTATGACGTTGATTATGAAAAAACACGTATCATCATAGATGTGGTGGGCTCCACTTTTATGACAAAAAATCATGCCAGAAAATGGGCTTTTCGTCCTAGGCGGGCCGGAGATGCAGCTGCATGACATTCTTTGGGCCGTCCATGAGAAAAAATCATGGTAGATGCGAGGGCAAGGAAAATATCGGGGAGTTCCGGTTACGGTGGGTGGTCGGGGCCGAGCGATGCACTATGGTTTGCCCGTTTCTCTCATGTACACGCATGTGTGCGAGGCATTGGCTAACTGAATCCGAGCAATCGCACATTACTAAACCCGAGCAATCAATCCCTTGGCTGTTAACCGAACCCGAGCATTTCATTTGCTACTGACTGAACCCGAGCGGTTCCTTCACTTCTACTGCTAACTGAACCCGAGCGATCGATCACCACTGCTTTTTACTGAGCCAATCGAGCCCCCGTATGAGACGTAGCCAGCCGGTGTTGGGTTGCCTCTCGATGAACTGTGACCGTTGCTACCGTGCGCGTGGTATGTAGAACGAGTCAAGACGTGGTGAGTCAAGCCGGTTGGTCAGTTGTGGATGAACAATTCCCAGTGGGGGTTGGATGAATCATACCCCGTGGTAGTAGGTCATTGCCGCTAGATGAATAGGTCCCCGAGGAGGCCGTTGCACACCAGCTGGTTGGGGGTGGATGAACAGGATCCCGTGGAGGCTCTATGAACAGTAGCCGGTGGAGGCTGGATGAACAGTACCCCGTGGAGGCTGGAGCGAGGCAGTAGACGGTGGATGAACAGGACCCCGTTTCGACCGTAGGCACTCCAACAGAAGTCCGTTTCTTCTGTTTTGCGGTACGCCAGACCCCTCCTGATCATCATGACCCTGTTTCGACCGTAGGCTCTCAAACAGAATTCTGCTTCCTCCATTTTTTGATACACCGCACCTTCCCGATGAACAGTACCCTGTTTCGATCATACACGGTCGAACAGAAGGTCATTTCCTCCATTCTACGGTACGCCAGACCTCGTTTCGGCTGTTCCGTCCAAGCCGGTCAGCTCCTGATGAACACGATGTATTTTGACCTAGTTGATTGCCTCCCGATGAACACACTGTTGTTTCCTCCTTTGTGTCCTAGCCGGTTGGCTGCCGATGAAGAGGACGACATTGTTGTACGTGTTCGAGACCCCACCCATATGTACGTACGTCGTCGTATTTACTTTCTTGCAGCATGGTTGTACGTACGTGTACATGATATAGACGGGACTCCATGACATGCTACATCGGCGCCTCTACTATGACACGTGCCGCTCCTTACTCGGCCACAGTTCATCGCTGCAGAGAGACCAATCGACAAGTATGTCCGTACACGTTCGCGACCAGACAGACAACGCTACGTATGCTTCGATCGGGTGAGTCCCAGCTGCCAGGGAGGATAAGGACGCACTTCCTTGCGTGCGAAGATATAGCTGGTGGGTCCTAGTTGTCAGGGGGAAGAATCATTATTTTTCCTGCAGTATGGACGCACTTCCTTTCGCGCGAAGATGTAGTTGGTGGGTTCCAGCTGTCAGGGAGGAAAAGTTTTTTTCGCAAAATACGGTGGCCCTTCCGATGCATCCCCGTTGTTAGGTGGAGGAATCATTATTTTGCACGTAATAAGGAGGCACTTCCTTGCTGCGGTCGTGGACCCAGCTGTCAGCCTCTCCACGTACAGTCCTCTTCCGATGGAAGTTGTTGCTTGACCACGTTTACCACGCCGCCTCGAGAGCACCAAGGCAGGGACAACGACGAGGCCTACAAAGGGAATGACCATGAGCCATGGAAGACTCGGCAGTTGTTTCCCACACGGAGGGGAGTACAAGGGTTTACTGCTACGGCTATAGTGTGAGGCTGCCATCCCCGGAGAATAACAAGAGGTCTGGCTGAGTACAGGGATGACCAGGCCAGCGATGATAGTAGGGTGGGGTGGTGAGGCCTCCGTGGCAGAACAGACGGCCACGGGACGTAGGAGCATGCGACACGATCGGCGATGGTTTGGGCGGCTGGAGCAGGAAGATCAGAGGTTGAAGAAGCACGACGGGTGTTGGATGGACACTGTACGATTGCTGTAGCTAGAATCGTTTATATTGACTAAGTTGACAAATCATGCGTCCCCATCAACTTAGTGGGCCCACATGTCATCCTCCAAATATGGTGGGTTCCAGCTAGCAGGGGAGTAATTTTTGTGTAATAAGGAGGCACTTCCTTGTGTGCAAAGATATAGCTGGTGGGTCCGAGCTATCAGCGGGAGGAACATTTTTTTCGTGAAATATAGAGGTCCTTCTGACAGGTCCCCGTTGTCAAGTGGAGGAATCATTATTTTGCGCGTAACAAGGAGGCACTTACTTGCATACGGTCGTGGACCCAGCTGTTAGCCTTTCCACGTACAATCCTCTTCTAATGGATGTCATTCGTTGACCACATTCACCACGCCGCACCGATAGCACCAGGGCGGTGGACGATGGTGAGGACTAGGAAGGGAACGACCCGGAGCCGAGGAAGACATGACAGTGGTTGCCCACGCAGTGGGGAGTACGAGGGTTTACTGGTTCGGCTGTCGTCGTTGGAAAATAACTGGAGGTGTGGGTGAGTAGAGGAATAGCCTGGCCAGCGATGGAGTAGGGTGGGGCGGTGTGGCCTGTGCGGCAGCACAGCCGGCCATGGGAGGCGGGAGCAGACAGTCCCACCGGTGCTGGTTTGGGCGGCAAGAGCAAGAGGGTCAGATATTGAAGAAGCAACAGGGCCGTTGCATTAACATTCTGTGGCCACTACTGCTAGAATCATTTGTGGACTAAATTGACAATGCCTTTCATACACGTCAACCTAGTAGACCCACAAGTCAGCCTCCAAATCTATCCCAAATAGTATACAACCTGAAATTTCTAGCCATATTTGAAATTAATATAAAATCTAAACATACCTTAATTTAAATCCAATGAAATTTTACCCGCACAAAAATAATGAAATTTAAAAATATCAAAATCAAAAATCAAAAAGTATTTTGGAACTAATTGCCTATTTGCTGTATTTTTTCATCTTACAACCCATTTCTTATTACTTATAGCCCATTTTCTAGGCAACCCCGAATGCACCCCTCCTCGTGTTGAAAGATTTTTAGCCTAGGAGGGCGTAGAAAAGCAAGTAGGCCTATGTTGGATATTCTGCAAAAAAAATAGTTGGGCTAACCATTTTCAGAAAGGGAAAAAACTTGGTTGGTCATTTGGTAAACATATGAAATGAAAGCCTGGGCTAGACGGGTCACAGCTCCCACACAACCTAGTTGATACCCTTCTCCGCCCTGAAAACAAGAAAATAGTATGCGCGCTGTTGGGTCCCGGGTGTCAGCCGCTTCGTGCTCAATTATCTTGCTTATTGACTACGTTGACAGTGGCGTGTGACCCAGATGTCTAGAAACCATTAGGAGGAACCTTTTTTTCTTGTAATAAAGGAGGCACTTGCTTGCCTACTGCTATGATCCTGGTGGGTCCCTACTGTCATCCTCACCATGTACAATCATCTGCTTATTCTTCTCAGTTGTTAACCATGTTGAAAACACCGAAGGGCCGTGCCGCGGCCAGGGAACCAACATGGAGGACGATGGTGATGCATCGGACGGAAACGAATAAGAGCCGGGGAAGGTGCACAGGGTTTTAGGGTGCGATGTGGCCATGATGCGTGCGCGGTAGCACAGCCAACTGTGGGAGGCGGGAGCAGGCAATGTCGCCGGCACTAGTCTGGCTTTGGCGGCTGGAGTAAGAAGAGAATCAAGAAAAATAATAGGCGTTGAATGTCAATTGAACGGTCAAGGTTGGCACAATCGTTTGTTGACTAAGCCGACACCACGTAGCATACTTTTTATAGGAAGAAAATAAAAACTGGGCCCACTCGCCAGATAACATTCCCGAAACTGCGACCGTTTGATCTTGTGTCTCAACTAAAACTCCCAGGAAAATGCGTTCGTTTGTCCAGTATTGGAACAGAAAAGAATATCCCATACCTATTTCCCTAAAGGTGACCCTGGGTTATTGAAGCCACAAGAGGAGCATTCCCTTGAAGCGATGGTGTCTCCCAAGCTTTTGTCAAAGAGTCAAATCCAGCTTTTGACCGGATCAATAAGCAACCAGTAATTCAAACACTTATAATAAAGATAGGTACGAGTATAAGGTCTTATGCTTACAACCTTGTATTTGCACTGGGATCAAATAGGATATTAATTTGTGCTATAGATATCACCAATCGAGATGTGCTTGTGATGGATCAGAGTGGGGGATGTGTCCAAATAACATCTTGACCGACAAGAGTCCTACATGAAGAATCAGTTTTCCTACCGCAGGTCCTATCTATCGTGCAGGGATCCTTGATAGTTAAGATAATAAAATAAGAAAAGGGCTTTGGGCGCTTAATGAGTACACCTCATTTATCCCCAAGGATATGATCCATGTTACCCTACTGAACTTTACTGTCACCAGTGTTCGGTATAACATTTCGTGGCCTCCTTGTCCCAAGCCTCACCAGTGCTCGATCTCCATGATCCTGGCTACCTGCAAGGATGAAGATCACATACAAGGAAAGAGACATCTTCACGGAAAATTTTATTTCACACAAACCGGATGCTATGTAAAAGTCTTCCATTGATCCCCTCAACAAATAAATTGGTTTGCAATGCTCATGCCTCAACCCATATCTTACCGAACTACTCACACATCGAGATTGGATCGCGGGAATAAAACATTGAAGAACACATCTTGGACTGATTGATTACAAATAGGTTTTACAATGGATGCCTTGTGTGATACATGATTAGAAGTATGAACTAGATGAGAGAGCACTATGGTGGTGGTGGATATGGCTATGGCGATGGAGATGGCGGCGTCTAGGGTTTGTGGATGAAGAAGATGTTTCTAGCTTTTGTGCTTGTTGTTCTGTTGGCATTTCATTTGAGTCCTTTAATTAAAGTCGTTCAGGTGTACGATTTGTCTCGAAATCCACACCATACAGGCACGGGCACCCATATGGAATGTCAGCTTTTGCTCTGTCTTCATAGAACGCCTCCTGTTGATACCTTCTTCCTTCATTCTCCTTCCATTTAATTTCCACGCGAGATTTCTTCCATTTTTAGTCCATTTTTTGTGGAAACACATCAAAGAGAGGGTTTGTAAAACCCTTTGCATTCATTAGTCATTAGTACCAATATCGGAGCGAATATCTATTTTTAAATGAAATACCTCGGTTTGAGCAAAGGTGAAATGAGTATAAAAATATCACCCATCAATCCTTTTATACATGTAAAGTAGTTGTATTCATTGTTTCTAGGTAAAGCAAGCATTCGGTGTCCATTTGATACTATCATTAGTAGATAGAACATGAGAGAATACGAATCCTACCTTTAGATCCCTTTGCTTCGACACTCCAAAATTATTACCTCGAGTTTGAAAAGTGCTACAATAACTGCCCTCAATTGGGGATTATCAAGCTTCCAAACAATATAACTCAAGTCAAAACACATTGTGCACAATACATTGAGCAAGGTTGTTATTAGGCCACCACTGTCAGTGGCTAACACAGATTTTTCCCATAGTTAGTGCTTTCACTTTATGGCTGAAGATATTGATGATAAATATTGCATTAATGTATCATAATTAATGCATTTATCTCCTTATACAAAATTACTAATTTCTCATGAAATATATATTTTATACATGTAAAAACTAATTAATTCCTTTGATACAAATAATTTATTCAAAAGATATGTTATTAATTATTCACAAATAATGCATTCGTCATGTGCCAAGTGTTATTGAAAAAAGTATGTTGTCCCATTAAACGATTGATGTGATAGCTAAAATATTCATATTGATGATATTGTACTTATTTTATTTTACCCCACATTGATACACAAAATATTGAATTGATGTACAATATTAATCCATTTATCTCACTAAAGATATTATCGATACATAGGGCATTTGATTTACCTATCAAAACTAATGTGTTTAATTGATACAGAAAGATTTTCTACAAATGATGTTGTATAATTGTACACAACTAATGCATTCTACATGTGTGAGGTGCTATTAACACACAATATATTATATTACCCCATTTAATTATTGATTTGGCAGCCAATATTTTGATATAGAAGATACTAGATTTATTTTCAAATAAATACTCGAAAAATGCATCAATAGGCACCTATATAAACACCGTCAAAGTGAACTTTGAAACACACCGCATATTAGCACAACAATTGAGCATAGAAGTCACTTGTTGGCCTCACCAAATGGCAACCTTCAAGATGAATCTTGGTCCCTTCTTTTTGGTGGCTCTCATGGTACTGGCTACTATTGTGTCCCCATGCCATGCGAACAATGAGGTTATGCTATATAGCTTCCTTTCTGAATCCCCAAAATGGAACTTTATTTTCAATATATAATGTTCAACTCTCCATAAAAATTGTCTATATATTGTTATGCTAAACAAAATATGACAAATTTCATACCATGTTATAGGACTAACGACGTGTGTTCATTTTGTGCAGATACATGCAGATGCAATACCACTACCTGAAAGTTGCTATCCAATGAAGTTTCCTAAATGCACTAACAAGGCGTGCTACAAGTATTGCATAAACCCTGGAGGCTACTGCAAAGATGTTGATTATTGTTGTTGCCCTATGGAATAAACACCACTCAACCCCCGAGATGAAACTTTTGGGTTGTCGTTTTTAACCTATGAATAAAGAAAGCTTGCTATTTTATTTTCATTATTGAAATAGATAGACTTGCTCATGAATTGGACGTATAACCTCCCTAAATTCAACATATGAAATAGAAGATAAATGAAGGCACCATGAACATGCACCATTTTGTAAACCTTGTCGAAAATGAATTTCTTAAGAAAACATAAATACTCTCCATATAAATTGTTAAAATATCCAATTAAATCTCACGAACATCACTCCCCTCCTCCTTGGCAAGATTTTTAAAGGGAATTCTCTACTCTTCCCATTCATCGGGTTGAGATTAACTTCCATAAAAGCACTCTGGTGCCTATTGGAGTAGAGCACAATACATCTATATAGATTGCTGAGGTCATGTGCTGCCCCTGCCAACTTTTTCATGCACCTACCTGGGACTGCCGCTGTCAATAAACAAGATTTCCCTTGGACTAATGATGCCAATCACCTAGCGTGTTGACAAAAGGTTATTAGAGAGGCATGCGACCTTTCATTCCTGGGGATGGCACATCATCATGATCAACTCCATTTTGGCTGCCATACCAAACTACTGCATGGCCTATTTTCTTAGGCCCAAGGAATCCCTTGAGATGCAAAATAGACCGATGAGAGCTTTCCTCTGGCAAGTCACACACTATGCCCATGTAGGCCACTGCTGTAACAGCCCGAGACAAACATTCCACATGCCTTCCATATATATAGGGTCGCGCTATTCGTCATCCTGGGTGAGGAATAATTATTCTTCACCCCTCTCTATTTTGACATCAATGCACCGTATTTTTATGTTTCGTAAATTTTGTCTTATTTCATACATAAAAAGAGAACGTAAGAAAATATGTACTCGCCGTAAAAAATATTTTATGTTACGTAAAATTATGAATGTAAAAACATAGTGTAAAACATACATAAAATGTGATTTTTCTGGTCTTATAACCTATATTTTTATTTTTTAAACGAAATTTTACATATTGAATCAATCTACACGTAAATATTTATATTCTAAACGTAATTTATTTAGAAAGCGATCGTAAAATTACCTCGGGTGAAGAATAACTTATTCTGCACCCTGGGTGATGAATAGTAACACTATATATATAATTAGTAGATAGACCATATATATATATATATTTGTTGCATTCATCATCGCATCATTCGCATTGGATCAGCACACCGTCGCTGTCATTTAAAAAAAACTTGCATCCGTTGGTAGTTGCCACTTCTTTCCGTTGTCTTTGTTAACCGTTCTAGGACCAACCACACACTTGCACATGCCATGTGACATCGCTAAAGAATCATTTTCCAAGTGGGAGTAAAACATTCTCGGAATGGGTTTAAAGTTGGCGTGCGATCTTATTACATTTTATGTAGATTGGCTGTCAAATTTCCTCGCATTCAGAGGTCGTATGATACCCCAATAGTAAAACTATAGTGGCACTATAGCCGGTTTAATCATTAGATGTATTAGCAAATAAAAAATTGTTGTTGGGCCATTCTCTTCCCTCTCACCTCAGCCCAAGGCTTCTCCACACAACCTTTCACTACAAAAAAGACACATTTGTGACATTTTGGCCCGAATGAATTTTTTCCTGTCATGGTGATGACACATCTATGGCATTAATTGTGAAAAAAAACACGTATCATCATAGATGTGGTGGGCTCCACTTTTATGACAAAAAACATGACAGAAAATGGGATTTTCGTCTTGGGTGGGCCGAAGATGCAGCTGCATGACATTCTTTGGGCCGTCCAAGACAAAAATATCATCGTAGATGTCGGGGATATACCCCGTGGCGTAACCCGTCCGGACTTGGCGACTCACTAAGTGACCCGCCCGAGCCTGGTGACTCATGGGTGACCCAGCGAGCGGGTCAGAGGAACGACAAGACCTAGTGGCCCAGAAGGCGGTTTATGGAAGGCCGGTTCATGTTATGGTGGGCCTGTTTATGAGGAAAACACAAGGAATATTCCCCTAAAAAGGAAGCAAGACTAGGACTCCACTTGTAATAGAGTAATCCTAATCCAACTAGGACTAGTCATGCAAACCGCCCCTTCAACATATATAAGGAGGGGTAGGGCTCCCCAAAGAGGGACAAGCAAGAAGAAACAATCTCTAGGGCTAGACACAAAGAGCTAGTTTACCGGCGACTCCCTCATAAGCATAATGAGACCTAGCCACAAATAGCATGTAGGGTTATTACCGAATGATGTTTCCCGGGGCCCGAAGCTGTCTTGATCCTTGTCTTGTGTGCTGATTCACCACGCGTCTCTCGATTCCGACCAACCCCTTCAAGCTACCACATAGATGCATTGGCCTCACGACTAAGTCCTCACACTAGGACATCTGTCGTGACAAATCCACGACAGTTGGCGCCCACCATGGGGCTATGCGCATGATGGTGTTGAGTTCTTGGAGGGATTTCTTAACGGATCAAGAATCTCGCGATGTGTTGGATAAAAAGAGCTGGCATGAAACAATCACGCAGAATAACCCGGCGTGGGATAACCTCGGGCAGAGCCGGCCAGTTCATCGTCAGGAGATCAGAATCGTCATCAACCTTTGATCAGATAGTACAATATTTGAGTCTGAAGAGAAGTCAATCGCTGTTGGTATGGGCAAGCAATCCAATCCCAAATCGCCGACAACAACGTTTTTCCGCTGCTGTTTTGTTTCGCCGACACATGAACTTGCTGAAATTAGCCTGGTCATGTCCATGTTGAAAGCAAACAGTGCATGGGAGCTGACCAAAATCAGAAGAAAAGCAGATAGTGCATGGAAGTTAATCAATGTCAGATGAAAGTATTGTTTTTAGCCTAGCAGGAGCGCGGGAACGGAGAAAGACATAGTAGTACTTCTTAATCATGAGACAATTGGAGGCTTAATCCGTTCTGTGCATAAAGACAAAAAAGTACTACTCCAGTGATCAGATCAAGAAACGAAGAAGATTAGATTGGTAAAAAGGACAACGACCCGGAACCGGATTGTATTTCTGTTTTCAAGCCGCCGTGGCCAAATTAGCTGCCGCGCCGTGCTGCCGGTCTCTGCCACGACTGAGCCGTTAAACCGCCCTCGTTGTGAGCGGTCTCACCTTCACTGTAAACCGGCCTAGGCCCTACTGTCGCTGCTGCTGTACATTAAATCGACGCACGCTAGGTCACCTCTGCTTTCGTGAACCCCACGCTAAGCGGTCTGTCACTATCATCGACCCGTCGGTGCTGCTGCGATCCAGGAGCAGTGTGCTACTGTAAAGTGGATCAGGTGATACCCATTCGAATTTATTTTATTAACACATATTGTTTTTATCAAAGAACAATTACTTGGTCTATAATATTATTCTGCAGGACCATTATTCCTTAAAAAATGTCGCAAACGGGGCGCGAGCAAATATTGTTTTTGCACTAGCGCTCCTCCTGCACTAGTGGACACCCCCGCTACATCGAACACACGCGACCAATTCATTAATTCACCATTACAAAGGAGACCATCAAGTAGTAGGTCGCCTCTGCTGTGTTGAGCCGCCGGAGATGCTAGTCTGTCTGAACCGCCCGGACTATATTGAGTCGCCGGTCTGCCTGAGCCGCCTTTGTCGTGATAAACGGGTTATTGATCGTCTGAACGAATCCGGTGATATCTCTCTAAAATATATTTTCTTAGCACATGTTGTTTTTTGTCAAAGAAAAATTACTTTGATTTGTATATTTTTGTATACAGGATAATTATTCACTACAAATGTGGTTTATACCATGGGTATGGAGCACGGGCTGATAATGTCCTGCGATAGTCCATGACATATTACTCGATGAATGGACACACAAGCTGCCGCTTTTGCGGCCCGGTCTACATCGACTTGCCGGGATCGCATTTGCTTGCTGTTTAATGGATTTGCGCAAGTCGCCGCCTCTGTGGCTCAGTCTACAACAACAACACTGCGGCCGGCTCACCTGTCTGCGCCGGTTTACAACACCGCAGACAACTCACCCGTCCGTTCTGACGGCCGATTTTCCAGCCCGTGCTGGCTTACAATGCTGCGGCCGACTCATCTGTCCATGCCGCCTCTGATGCTGCGGTCGCCTTTTCCGTCCGTCTCTTGCGGCCTGGTCTACATCAACACACTAGGATGCACCTATCTGCATGAGCTGTTTATTAGTATGAGCAAGTCACTACTTGGGAAGCCCGGTTTTCTTCCAACAAATTGGAGGCAAAGTATCATCAGCCATCGTCTGCACTGGATTGCTAAATGAGTAGGTGCACAAAGTCACCGCCACTATAGTTTGATTAACTTCAAATAGCCAGTTGGAAAGAACCATTGGCCGAGTTGTTGACACGGCTCATACGGGATTGTTTATAACTTGCCACAGTCACCTCAACCTTCTATGGATTTACATTGCGTTATCAAACTGATGATATATACATTCTTCTATGGTCAAAGTATGGAGAATGTCAAGTCAACTCCTTGAGTCATCTTAAAACTCGGGGGCTACGATGATATGTCTCAGCAAGTCTTGCCAGTTTCAGCAAATTCAAGTGCCCCAGGATGTTGAAGGGAAAGATAACCCGGTCCCGGAGGCTACTGTTATATTGATGAAAATTTAAAGGCCGTCAGAAATATTCCGGTTCACAATGATGCTTCCGGTTTATAGTCCAGTTTAAGGGAAATCCTGTTTCCCACACAGCGCTGAAGCCCTCAGTATCTGGTTCAAATCCGCTTTAAGAGGAAACTATCTCTTGCAAAGCTCTAATGCTCTCAATATCCAGTTCAAAATCCTGGTTTAAGAAGAATTTATCTCTTGCAAAAAATTAAAGGTTGCCGAAGAGGAACTGCTGCCATGATGCGCGGTTCAAACATGGGTATCCTGCCTTATTGGCTTATCATATTATTGATCATGTGGGGGCTTCTGTTTATAAAGCGAAGTTTTGTTTACCCATTGATCCGGCTTATAAAGCCATATAAAAAATCACTTGGGGGCTTGTTCGTATTCGAACCATAGCTACACCTCTTGACCGGTGTAACGCCACCAGGGAAATCACTTGGGGGCTTGGTCGTATTCGAACCATAGCTACACCTCTTGATTGATGTAAGGCCACCAGGGAAATCACTTGGGGGACAGATTGAGTGTTGCAAAAGCACAACTCAAACATAGGCACCCACTAAGCACATCTCAAAATATTGCTCGGGGGCTCTTTGCTTCTCAAAGAACAAAGAGTCTACACCCTTGCAATAGGCTATCAAGCCAGGCTTGGAAACCAGGTGTATTCACCTAAAACCCCGGGTTATCCTGCCTTCTTTAAGTAAGCCACTCCGTCTAGGTAATCCTGGTACGACCCGCTGAACGTTTGGCAAGTCAATCTTATAGAGACCTTGAACTTGTCAAAGTTAAAACGACGATTAGTTAATGTGAGGTCCATCTTAAAAGGCTTTGTAAAATGGTTTAACTCAGTGGTCTGTCAGCCCATGAAAAGCCTCGATTTTGGGCTCCGCAGCCCATGAAAAGCCTTGCACTTCCCATGATTTTATTTGACAAATTTTCTCTTTTTGAGGTTTACAACACTTTATGATAAACCGGTGTTTATTAACCCGGCCTGGCTTTCGACTATAAGTCGCCAGTATGATGATAAATTATCCAGTGTTTATTAAACCAACCTGGCCTGGGACTATAAGTCGCCAGTATATATTTGGATTGCGCCATTGGAATTATGCGCTCATAAATCATTGGATTATATTATTCAAATCTTCAAACAGCCAACATGACTGGATTTTATTATGGTTATCAATAACCAGTATTATGATTAAGGTTTTCAAAGTCGCTTTAGCGCAATGGCTATTATATTATCAATGGATATGATTTATTCTACAATTGAAGGAATAGTCCCGAGTCACTTCAGGCTTATGACCCGGCATTTGGGGGCTACATTATTCAAGTTGAGATTACATCAAATAGGCAAGTCTCATGTCACTTCAAGCATGCACCATGACACTTGGGGGATAATGCAAAGTCATTTTTTGCTCACCTTATTGAAGACGCAACTCGTCACAGTGTAATGAGCCGGCCCTTGGGGGCTACCAATTGCTTCTGTCAAAAAAATTAAGGTACACAAACTTTAATCCATTATATTGAAAGGTTTATTGCTCAGTTGGTAACGCACAAAGCTCTTAACCTTGTGGACGTGGGTTCAAGCCCCATGATGGGGGTTACATCATATGATGTTATTTTCAATGAAGTATATATAAAGTCCCATCTCAATATTATCTTACTAAGCCGACCCTTGGGGGCTACATGTTGCTGTTCAAATCTACATGATTAGATTTATAAAGTCCCTGCTCATTATTGCATAATGACCCGACCCTTGGGGTACACTGGTTGAAGCTTTTTGAGCATCAGGCAATTAAAAGTCCCAGGTTGCTGCAAGCATGACAACCCGGCACTTGGGGGCTACATAATATGGAATATTCAGTTGTGACTAGTGACTGATATGAACAATCTGGATTCTTCAAGGTTGCAACATTTATATTGAAACAAGTCTTAAGCTATCACTATGTTCTCCTCTTAGGACTTGGGGGCTATAGGTAATATGCATATAAAGGAGGAACATCTTCAAATTCTCAGTTTTGGACAAATCAGGAAGATTAATTGTGTGACCCGGCGTTGACAACAATCATAACCCGGCGTCTATAAACGGTAATGACCCGGGATCATCAGTTTTTATAACCCGACAATTTTGGCAATGATAAACCAGCAAGTTCTACATTTTCAAACCGGCTGATATCAGTTGAATATTTGAAGACAAATATTTTTGTCAAATCAGAGCATTGAAGGCCGATTCAAATGGATTCTTTATTTACAAAATATCTTCTGCAAGCAAATTCATTATGAAGCTGGTCTATTGACTCGGATTTTTCAGAAGGAAGAAATGACAAGGACTTAAGGATGATGAAGTGCTGGTTTATAACAATATTTAAACCGGAGCACAACCCGACAAATTTGTTCGTGTGTTTATGTTGCAGATTAGTTTAACATGGATGAATCCTAATTAAACTGGGGCTAATGTCGGGGATATACCCCGCGGCGTAACCCGGCCGAAAGTATAACCCGACCGGACTTGGTGACTCACTAAGTGACCCGTCCGAGCCTGGTGACTCATGGGTGACCCGGCAAGCGGGTCAGAGGAACGACAAGACCTAGTGGCCCAGAAGGCGGTTTATGGAAGGCCGATTCATGTTATGGTGGGCCGGTTTATGAGGAAAGCACAAGGAATATTCTCCTACAAAGGAAGCAAGACTAGGACTCCACTTGTAATAGAGTAATCCTAATCCAACTAGGACTAGTCATGTAAACCGCCCCTTCAACATATATAAGGAGGTGCAGGGCTCCCCAAAGAGGGACAAGCAAGAAGAAACAATCTCTATTGCTAGACACAAAGAGTGGGTTTACCGGCGACTCCCTCATAAGCATAATGAGACCAAGCTACAAACATCGTAGGATTATTACCGGATGATGTTTCCTGGGGGCCGAAGCTGTCTAAATCCTTGTCTTGTGTGTTGATTCGCCACGCGTCTCTCGATTCCGACCAACCCCTTCAAGCTACCACATATATGCGTTGGCCTCACGACTAAGTCCTCACACTAGGACATCTACCGTGACAAATCCACGATAGTAGATGCGAGGGCGAGGGAAATATCGAGGAGTTCCCGGTTACGGTCGGTGTTCGGGGAAGAGCGATGCACTATGGTTTGTGCGTTTCTCTCATGTACGCACGTGTGTGCAAGGCGTTGGCTAGCTGAACCCGAGTGATTGCACATTACTGAACTCGAGCGATCAAGGCGTTGGCTAACTGAACCTGAGCGATTGCACATTACTGAACTCGAGCGATCAATCCCTTGGCTGTTAACCGAACCCGAGCGTTTCATTCGCTTTTGACTGAACCCGAGCGATTCCTTCACTACTACTGCTAACTGAACCCGAGCGATCGATCGCTGCTGCTGCTTACTGAAGCCAATCGAGCCCCCTGTGAGACATAGCCAGCCGGTGTTGGGTTGCCTCTCAATGAACAGTGACTATTTCTACCATGCGCGCGACACGTAGAACGAGTCAAGATGTGGTGTGTCGAGCCGGTTGGTCAGTTGTGGATAAACAGTTCCCAGTGGGGGTTGGATGAATAGGACCCCATGGTAGTAGGTCATTGCCGCTGGATGAATAGGACTCCGAGGAGGCCGCCGCACCGCAGCCAGTTGGGGGTGGATGAACAGGACCCTGTGGAGGCTCTATGAACAATAGCCAATGGAGGCTGGATGAACAGTACCCCATGGAGGCTGGAGCGAGGCATTAGACGGTGGATGAAGAGGACCCCGTTTCGACCGTAGGCGCTCCAACCAAAGTCCGTTTCTTTTGTTTTGCGGTACGCCAGACCCCTCCTGATCAACATGACCCCATTTCGACTGTAGGCACCCGAACAAAAGTTGGCTTCCTCCGTTTTGTGATACACCACACCCTTCCCGATGAACAATACCCCGTTTCGATCGTATGCGGTCGAAGAAAAGGCCATTTCCTCCATTCCGTGGTACGCCAGACCTCGTTTCGGCTGTTCCGTCCAAGCTGTTTAGCTCCTGATGAACACGACGTATTTTGACCCAGTCGATTGCCTCTCGATGAACACGACGCTGTTTCCTCCGTTGCGTCCTAGCTGGTTGGCTGCCGATGAACAGGATGACATCGTTGTACGCGTTCGAGACCACTCCTGTATGTATGTACATACGTAGCCGTATTTACTTTCTTGCAGCATGGTTGTATGTACGTGTACATGATATAGACGGGACTTGGTGACATGCTACATCCGCGCCTCTACTACGACACGTGCTGCTCCTTAGTCGGCCACAGTTCATCGCTCCAGAGAGACCGATCGACCAGTATGTACGTACACGTTCACGACCAGACAGACAACGCTACGTACGCTTTGACCGGGTGAGTCCCAGCTGTCAGGGAGGATAAGGATGCACTTCCTTGCGTGCGAAGATATAGTTGGTGGGTACCAGTTGTCAAGGGGGGAATCATTTTTTTGCCCGCAGTATGGACGCACTTCCTTGCGCGCGAAGATGTAGCTGATGGGTCCCAGCTCTCAGGGCGGAAAAGTTTTTTGTTGCAAAATACGGTGGCCCTTCCGGTGCGTCCCCGCTGTCAGGTGGAGGAATCATTATTTTGTGCATAATAAGGAGGCACTTCCTTGCTGCGGTCATGGACCCAGCTGTCAGCCTCTCCACGTACAGTCCTCTGCCGATGGAAGTTGTTCCTTAACCACGTTGACCACGCCGCGTCGAGAGCGCCAAGGCGGGGACGACATCGAGGCCTAGGAAGGGAATGACCAGGAGGCGTGGAAGACTCGGTAGCAGGATACGTATAATGGAGCAACAATTTGGAATAGCTCCAAGTGGAACGTGGTAGCAGCATCTACGATATGACATAAAGTTTTGTGAAATACATAGGGATCTGAATATGGCAAGACCCGTTGACTACAACCTTTCGCACAAGCATAACATGATCAAACCCAGAACTCATTGGGTCTTAATCATATAGTGATGTGAACTAGATTAGTGACTCTAGTAAACTCTTTGGATGTTGGTCACATGGCGATGTGACCTATGAGTGTTAATCACATGGCGATGTGAACTAGATTATTGACTCTAGTGCAAGTGGGAGACTGTTGGAAATATGCTCTAGAGGCAATAATAAATTAGTTATTATTATTATATTTCATTGTTCATGATAATCGTTTATTATCCATGCTAGAATTGTATTGATAGGAAACTCAGATACATGTGTGGATACATAGACAACACCATGTCCCTAGTAAGCCTCTAGTTGACTAGCTCGTTGATCAATAGATGGTTACCGTTTCCTGACCATGGACATTGGATGTCGTTGATAACGGGATCGCATCATTAGGAGAATGATGTGATGGACAAGACCCAATCCTAAGCCTAGCACAAGATCGTGTAGTTCATATGCTAAAGCTTTTCTAATGTCAAGTATCATTTCCTTAGACCATGAGATTGTGCAACTCCCGGATACCATAGGAGTGCTTTGGGTGTGCCAAACATCACAACGTAACTGGGTGGCTATAAAGGTTCACTACGGGTATCTCCAAAAGTGTCTGTTGGGTTGGCATGAATCGAGACTGGGATTTGTCACTCCGTGTAACGGAGAGGTATCTCTGGGCCCACTCAGTAGGACATCATCATAATGTGCACAATGTGACCAAGGAGTTGATCACGGGATGATATGTCATGGAACGAGTAAAGAGACTTCCCAGTAAGGAGATTAAACAAGGTATCGGGATACCGACAATCGAATCTCGGGCAAGTATCGTACCGATAGACAAAGGGAATTGTATACGGGATTGATTGAATCCTTGACATCGTGGTTCATCCGATGAGATCATCGTGGAACATGTAGGAGCCAACATGGGTATCCAGATCCCGCTGTTGGTTATTGACCGGAGAGTTGTCTCGGCCATGTCTGCATGACTCCCGAGCCCGTAGGGTCTACACACTTAAGGTTCGATGACACTAGGGTTATAGGGAAAGTGTGTACGCGGTTACCGAATGTTGTTCGGAGTCCCGGACGTCACGAGGAGTTCTGGAATGGTCCGGATGTAAAGATTGGTATATAGGAAGTATGGTTTTGGCCACCGGAAGTGTTCAGGGCGTCACCGATAGTGTACCGGGACCACCGGAGGGGTCCGGGGGTCCACCGGGAGAGGCCACGGGCCCCGGAGGCATACATGGGCCAATAGTGGGAAGGGACCAGCCCCTAGGTGGGCTGGGGCGCCTCCCACCAAGGCCCAAGGTGCCTCCAAGAGGGGAGGGGGGCAAACCCTAGGGCAGGTGGGCCCTAAAGCCCACCCCAGGTGCGCCTCCCCCTCTCCCCCTTGTGGCCGCCACCCTAGATGGGATATAGGGCTGCCACACCCCTTGGGGTGGGAACCCTAGGTGGGGGCGCAGCCCTCCCTCTCCCCCTATATATAGTGGAGGAAAAGGGGCAGCCCAACACACGATTCGATCTCCCTGTTGGCGCAGCCCTACTCCTCTCACTCCTCGTCTCTCGTGCTTGTCGAAGCCCTGCTGGAGTCCCGTGCTCCTCCACCACCACCACGCCGTCGTGCTGCTACTGGACGGAGTCTTCCCCAACCTCTCCTTCTCCCCTTGCTGGATCAAGGCGTAGGAGACGTCACCGGGCTGCACGTGTGTTGAACGCGGAGGCGCCATTTTCGGCGCTTAGATCGGAATCAACCGCGATCTGAATCGCTGCGAGTATGACTCCTTCATCCGCGTTCTTGCAACGCTTCCGCTTAGCGATCTACAAGGGTATGTAGATGCACTCCCCTTCCCCTCGTTGCTTGATTACTCCATAGATTGATCTTGGTGATGCGTAAAAAAATTTAAATTCTGCTACGATCCCCAACAGTGGCATCATGAGCTAGGTCTATGCATAGTTTCTATGCACGAGTAGAACACAAAGCAGTTGTGGGGGTCGATATTGTCAATTTACTTGCCGTTACTAGTCTTATCTTGATTCGGCGGCATCGTGGGATGAAGCGGCCCGGACCGACCTTACAGGTACGCTTACGTGAGACTGGTTCCACCGACTGACATGCACTAGTTGCATAAGGTGGCTAGCGGGTGTCTGTCTCTCCCACTTTAGTCGGATCAGATTCGATGAAAAGGGTCCTTATGAAGGGTAAATAGAAATTGGCATACCATGTTGTGGTTTTCGCGTAGGTAAGAAACGTTCTTGTTTTTGCAGCATATGCCTTGTGATGTGATATGGCCAAAAGGATGTGATGAATGATATATGTGATGTATGAGATTGATCATGTTCTTGTAATAGAAATCATGACTTGCATGTCGATGAGTATGACAAGTGGCAGGAGCCATAGGAGTTGTCTTAATTTATTTATGACCTGCGTGTCAACATAAACGTCATGTAATTACTTTACTTTATTGCTGAAGCGTTAGCCATAGTAGTAGAAGTAATAGATGACGAGACAACTTCAAGAAGACACGATGATGGAGATCATGGTGTCATGCCGGTGACAACGATGATCATGGAGCCCCGAAGATGGAGATCAAAAGGAGCAAAATGATATTGGCCATATCATGTCACTATTTGATTGCATGTGATGTTTATCATGCTTTACATCTTATTTGCTTAGAACGACGGTAGCTTAAATAAGATGATCCCTCACTAAAATTTCAAGAAAAGTGTTCCCCCTAACTGTGCACCGTTGCGAAGGTTCGTTGTTTCGAAGCACCACGTGATGATCGGGTGTGATAGATTCTAACGTTCGAATACAACGGGTGTTGACGAGCCTAGCATGTACAGACATGGCCTTGGGACACATGAGAAACACTTAGGTTGACTTGACGAGCCTAGCATGTACAGACATGGCCTCAGAACACGGAAGACCGAAAGGTCGAACATGAGTCGTATATAAGATACGATCAACATGAGATGTTCACCGTTGATGACTAGTCTCTCTCACGTGATGATCGGACATGGCCTAGTCGATTCGGATCATGTTTCACTTAGATGACTAGAGGGACGTCTATCTGAGTGGGAGTTCATTAAATAATTTGATTAGATGAACTCAATTATCATGAACATAGTCTAAATTGTCTTTGCAAATATGTTGTAGATAAATAGCTCACGTTGTAGCTCCCTATTTCAATACGTTCCTAGAGAAAGACTAAGTTGAAAGATATTATAAGCAATGATGCAGACTGGGTCCATAGTCCGAGGAGTGTCCTCACTGCTACACAGAAGGCTTACGTCTTTGATGCACCGCTCGATGTGCAAACCCCTACAACGTCGTCTGTGGATGTTATGAACATCTGATAGATACGTCCCGATGACTACTTGATAGTTAAGTGCACCATACTTTACGGCTTAGAATCGGGATTCCAATGACGTTTTGAACGCCATAGAACATATAAAACCACAAAGGTTACAGTTGGGTATACCTTCTATCTCAGATCCGAGGGCAAATTGTTTGTCGCTAAGAACGGGTCCTTTCTTGAGAAGGAGTTTCTCTCGAAAGAATTGAGTGGGAGGAAGATAGAACTTGATGAGGTTGTCGAACCCTCACTTCAATCGGAGAGTAGTGCAACACAGAAAGATGTTTCTATGGAACCTACGACTGTTGAAGAGGAAACTAATGATAGTGATCATGAAGCTTCGGATCAAGTTGCTATCGAACCTCATAGGTCGACAAGGATATGTACTACTCCTGAGTGGTACGGTAATCCTGTCTTAGATATCATGTTGTTAGACAACAATGAACCTACGAGCTATGGAGAAGCGATGGTGGGCCCGTATTCCGACAAATGGTTAGAAGCCATGAAATCCGAGATAGGATCCATGTATTAGAACAAAGTATGGACTTTGGTGGACTTGCTCGATGATCGGCAAGCCATTGAGATAAATGGATCTTTAAGAAGAAGACAGACGTGGGCGCTAATGTTACCATCTATAAAGCTCGACTTGTGGGAAAGAGTCTTTTCACAAGTTCAAGGAGTTGACTACGATGAGAATTTCTCACTCGTAGCGATGTTTAAGTCCGTCGGAATCATGTTAGCATTAGCTGTATTTTTCGATTATGAAATCTGACAGATGGATGTCAAAACAAGTTTTCTTACCAGTTTTCGTAACAAAGAGTTGTATGTGATACAATCAAATTTTTGTTGATCCTAAGGATGCTAAAGGGTATGCTGGCTCCAGCGATCCTTCTATGGACTAGAGCAAGCATCTCGGAGTTGGAATATATGCTTTGATGGAGTGATCAAAGCTTTTAGGTTTATACAATGTTTGCTAGAAACTTGTATTTACAAGAAAGTGAGTGGGACCACTACAACATTTCTGATAAGTATATGTGGATGACATATTGTTGATCCAAAATAATGTAGAATTTCTAGAAAGCATAAACGATTGTTTGAAGAGTGTTTTTCAAAGGAAGACCTGGATAAAGCTGCTTACATACTGGGCATCAAGATCTATAGAGATAGATCAAAACGCCTGATGATACTTTCAAAGAACACACACCTTGACATGTTTTTGAAGGAGTTCAAAATAGATCAGTCAAAGAAGGGGTTCTTGCCTGAGTTGTAAGGTGTGAAGTTGAGTAAGACTCAAAGATTGACCACGGCAGAAGAAAGAGGAAGGACGAAGGTCATCCCCTATGATTTTGTCATAGGCTCTATACGGTATGCCATGCTGAGTACCGCACCAGATGTGTGCCTTGCCACATGTCTGGCAAGAGGGTACAAAGGTGCTCTTGGAGTAGATCACCAGATAGCGGTCAAAATTATCCTTAGAGGAATAAGGAAATGTTTCTCGGAAATGGAGGTGATGAAGAGTTTGACGTAAAGAGTTACGTCAATGCAAGCTTAACACCTATCCGGATAGCTCTGAGTAGAGATACCGGATACGTATAATGGAGCAACAATTTGGAATAGCTCCAAGTGGAACGTGGTAGCAGCATCTACGATATGACATAAAGTTTTGTGAAATACATAGGGATCTGAATATGGCAAGACCCGTTGACTACAACCTCTCTCACAAGCATAACATGATCAAACCCAGAACTCATTGAGTCTTAATCATATAGTGATGTGAACTAGATTAGTGACTCTAGTAAACTCTTTGGATGTTGGTCACATGGCGATGTGACCTATGAGTGTTAATCACATGGCGATGTGAACTAGATTATTGACTCTAGTGCAAGTGGGAGACTGTTGTAAATATGCTCTAGAGGCAATAATAAATTAGTTATTATTATTATATTTCATTGTTCATGATAATCGTTTATTATCCATGCTAGAATTGTATTGATAGGAAACTCAGATACATGTGTGGATACATAGACAACACCATGTCCCTAGTAAGCCTCTAGTTGACTAGCTCGTTGATCAATAGATGGTTACCGTTTCCTGACCATGGACATTGGATGTCGTTGATAACGGGATCGCATCATTAGGAGAATGATGTGATGGACAAGACCCAATCCTAAGCCTAGCACAAGATCGTGTAGTTCGTATGCTAAAGCTTTTCTAATGTCAAGTATCATTTCCTTAGACCATGAGATTGTGCAACTCCCGGATACCATAGGAGTGCTTTGGGTGTGCCAAACGTCACAACGTAACTGGGTGGCTATAAAGGTTCACTACGGGTATCTCCAAAAGTGTCTGTTGGGTTGGCATGAATCGAGACTGGGATTTGTCACTCCGTGTAACGGAGAGGTATCTCTGGGCCCACTCAGTAGGACATCATCATAATGTGCACAATGTGACCAAGGAGTT
Organism: Triticum aestivum; assembly: GCF_018294505.1. NCBI lineage: Eukaryota > Viridiplantae > Streptophyta > Magnoliopsida > Poales > Poaceae > Triticum > Triticum aestivum. The sequence continues at coordinate 380,634,273 of NC_057794.1, read as the reverse complement.
GATCACGGGATGATATGTTATGGAACGAGTAAAGAGACTTCCCAGTAAGGAGATTAAACAAGGTATCGGGATACCGACGATCGAATCTCGGGCAAGTATCGTACCGATAGACAAAGGGAATTGTATACGGGATTGATTGAATCCTTGACATCGTGGTTCATCCGATGAGATCATCGTGGAACATGTAGGAGCCAACATGGGTATCCAGATCCCGCTGTTGGTTATTGACTGGAGAGTTGTCTCGGCCATGTCTGCATGACTCCCGAGCCCGTAGGGTCTACACACTTAAGGTTCGATGATGCTAGGGTTATAGGGAAAGTGTGTACGCGGTTACCGAATGTTGTTCGGAGTCTCGGATGAGATCCCGGACGTCACGAGGAGTTCCGGAATGGTCCGGATGTAAAGATTGGTATATAGGAAGTATGGTTTTGGCCACCGGAAGTGTTCAGGGCATCACCGGTAGTGTACCGGGACCACCGGAGGGGTCCGGGGGTCCACCGGGAGAGGCCACGGGCCTCGGAGGCATACATGGGCCAATAGTGGGAAGGGACCAGCCCCTAGGTGGGCTGGGGAGCCTCCCACCAAGGCCCAAGGTGCCTCCAAGAGGGGAGGGGGGCAAACCCTAGGGCAGGTGGGCCCTAAAGCCCACCCCAGGTGCGCCTCCCCCTCTCCCCCTTGTGGCCGCCACCCTAGATGGGATATAGGGCTGCCGCACCCCTTGGGGTGGGAACCCTAGGTGGGGGCGCAGCCCTCCCTCTCCCCCTATATATAGTGGAGGAAAAGGGGCAGCCCAACACACGATTCGATCTCCCTGTTGGCGCAGCCCTACCCCTCTCACTCCTCGTCTCTCGCAGTGCTTGTCGAAGCCCTGCTGGAGTCCCGCGCTCCTCCACCACCACCACGCCGTCGTGCTGCTGCTGGACGGAGGCTTCCCCAACCTCTCCTTCTCCCCTTGCTGGATCAAGGTGTAGGAGACGTCACCGGGCTGCACGTGTGTTGAACGCGGAGGCGCCATTTTCGGCGCTTAGATCGGAATCAACCGCGATCTGAATCGCTGCGAGTATGACTCCTTCATCCGTGTTCTTGCAACGCTTCCGCTTAGCGATCTACAAGGGTATGTAGATGCACTCCCCTTCCCCTTGTTGCTAGATTACTCCATAAATTGATCTTGGTGATGCGTAGAAAATTTTAAATTTCTGCTACGATCCCCAACACTCAGGGCACACTGGATTGTCCAAGATTCCGTTAGGCCAACCCAGAGTTGCCCCTGGTGGTCATCGGTTGCTGACAGGTTGGACCAACACTCAGAGGAGCACTGGCCTGGGGGGTGTAAAATAAAGATGACCCTTGAGTCTGCAGAACCTAAGGGAAAAAGGCTTAGGTGGCAAATGGTAAAACCAAGGTTGGGCCTTGCTGGAGGAGTTTTATTCTAAGCGAACTGTCAAGGGGTTCCCATAACACCCAACCGCATAAGGAACGCAAAATCAAGGAACATAACACCGGTATGACGGGAACTAGGGCGGCAAGAGTGGAACAAAATACCAGGCATAAGGCCGAGCCTTAAACCCTTTACCAAGTATATAGATGCATTAAATTAAATAAGAGATATTGTGATATCCCAACATAACCATGTTCCAACATGGAACATGTAACATCCCAAAATTCTAAATTTTGGAATGTTATAATAAATAGATAGATTTGACTGATTGTTTGATTGATTGTCTGAAAGTGAGTGAATTTGAAACTTTTTGAAAGTTAAATGAGAGGGAATAAAAGGACTTTCCCAAACTTTCATATTTGGTTTCTGATCTCCATGAATTCAAATTCTTTTCAAATACAAAACCCTTGAGCGAAGATGATATGAGTTCTTCCATTTAAATTAAATGAAAGGGTATTTGAAAACAATTGAATTTCATTTGGAAATATTTCAATTCATAAACTTCATGCAGCTCAATGATTTTCATGAGAGAAGATAAAAGGACTTCTTCAAATTATATGAAATATGAGTCGGGAGTTTCAAAGAATTAAATTCAAAGTTCTTTTGAATTTATTTTCAATTTGGAGTTATTTGAGTTTTATTCAAATTATTTTTCTCCAAAAATAAAATATATGGAAATTAGGGTAACATGATTCCCTACAACAGAAAATTGGAGAGAAATAAATTTGAAATCATTTTGAATTTTTTAAAATGATTTTTGTTGGTTTTTAATAGACCAGTAGCACTCTTTGAATTATCTGATTTTGTGTGTATTTTGTTTAATGCTAGAAAAATGTCCATGATGTTGGAAATCTTTTTTTGAAAATTTTGATATATTATATGGCTATATAATATTTTCTTTTAGTTCGCTTTTATTTTATTTATCTTTTGCCTGTGTTAAAAAAAAACAAATCCTCCTCCGCCGCCGAACTGGACCGGCCCAGCCCAGTCCAGCGCCAGCCCAGCTCAGTAGCGGCCTCCGCGCGCCCGAACCGCCTTCGCCTCGCCCGCCCGCTCTCTCCTCCGCGCGCATGCTGCCACGCCCAGCCACCGACAGGTGGGACCCACCTGTCGGGTTCGTCACCGACCTCCCGCCGGAGTCCAGCACGCGCACGATTCGTCGGCCGACGCCGTGCTCAACCCGGGTGCCTCCCCCATCTTCTCCCCTCGCCCAAGGCGACCCCAGTTTATAAGCCGAGGCCTTGGACTCGTTTTGCCTCAAACCGCAGCTCTCCACGCCCCGCGCGAACTCGCCGGAGTTCGCGAGATCCGCTGCCAAGCCCGCGCCGTTCCGACTCCGAGGCCGAGCGCCCACACCGCCACCGCCTTCCCCTCGTCGAGCCGCGCCTCTCCATCTTCTCCACCGGCGCCGCCGAGCCCCGGATCCGCCGTCCCGTTCAAGCCGCCGCCGCTTTCTTCTCTGACGCCGACGACGTGACCGTCGCGGTAAAGCCCCCTGTCACCTCAACCGTCCGATCTTAGAGCTACGATTTGGATTAGATATGTCTGTTTTTTTTGAACCGGTATGCGCTAAATAGCGAACATTCGCCGTTTTAGCCTCGCAGCGAACATATTTCGGCCAGTAGATTTCTGACACGTATCCAGGGACCTAGTTGCAATTTCTTTCTCTGCAGTTTAGTCCCTGTTCTTCAAACAAGCACAACTTCTTACCCGTTTATCCAAATCCAACGAAACCAACGCTCACGTCTTCGTTATGATCTCCTCTATCCAGTAATCCAACTCAAACATGTTTTTGAAAAGTTTAAAATTTGAATTAGAGCAGTTTTGAATTCAAACTTCGTTTGATCATAACTTGAGTTTCGTAGCTCCGTTTGAGTTGATTCTTTTTGCAAATCGAAGCTCTTGACCTAAACCTTCTGATAAGGCCAAATTCACATAATTTTGGTACTGTTAGAAATAGTTTTATGTTGCAAGAGCTATTTGCTTGGTTTTGATGTTTTCCGAATTGTCTTCTTCGATCTTTTTGATCTTTTGAGTGATTGCTTATGTGTGGTTACTATTGCTTGCTTACGATAGATTGACCGGAGTGTGACGAGTAGATCTATCAAGAGTTTTGAGTGCGAATCATCTTCATCAACATTGCAGGCAAGTTCACACTTTGATCATATCCCCTTCCATACCCAGTTTTTTTGCATTAGATCAATCTTCACACATTGCATGATTAGGATCTAATTAAACTGTGGGATGGGAAGTAGATGAGGTAGTACCTATTACCTATTTATTATCAAACCTTTGGGAGTTACTTCTACGTTTGCTTATTATGCCATGCTATGCTAGTAGACGTGGATTGGGTTTTGAGAGTATCCATGACAGAGGTGAGATTGTTAATTAATGGTTTACTTAAGGTGGCAACTTAAACACACATCTGGGTGGATTGAGGCACCTGGTTATTCTAGGATTGCCTGTCTAGGCACCTGGGTAATCCAGGACTTGCCTGTTTTCTTTTGGACCGCCACCCAGGCTCAAAGGGATCATGAGATTATTCATATTAGAAACTTCCGTGTGCAGCCACAAGCCATTATGGGCTCTGGCATAGTTGACTAAGTTGTGCGAACTCTTACAGTGGTAGACTAGCAGATGTAGGGGATGTAGGTGGTACAGTCTACCGATCGTAAGGTGCTAGCGCTTCTGAAAGAGTATGTCTCAGTCATCCGTCTTCTCAAACACCATGTAGTGCGAGAAAACAAATGGAGGCGATCGAGTCTTGTGGGGAAAAGTGCGCAAACCTCTGCAGAGTGTATAAACTAATCATGATTAGCCGTGTCCCCGGTTATGGACATCTTGAGTATCTAGTTCTTGGATTATCCTGTTGATCTCATCACGTTACTTTAAATGAATATTGTTGGGTTTAATGATGTTACTTAACTGGGATTGAGAATGCTGTCAACCATCCTCAATGTTCAACAACCACCATGATAGTTAAATAAAATTTATTCCTTTGCAGTAGGGAAAAATTGGCTTTACGCAAAAACCTTATAACCATAGAGCTTTTCCACCAGCCAAATATGCATGTAGTGATAGCCTTTATTCATCATTCTCTATGGTGTGAATTTGCCAGTACATTCAATGTACTGACCCTCTGTGGCTGCAACGTCTCATGTTGCAGGATTATCTTACGACGAGTAAGTGATACGTTAGGGTTACGATTTCTACACTCAACTTTGCCGTTGGTGTTGATGGGAATCCACAACCTTGTTACTTCCGCTATTTTGGATTGAGGTAATAGTATTTACGTTACTTTTACATGTGATTTACCTCTGTTATAAATCCTCGAGTACTGTGTGTGTCAGCATACCGATCCAGGGATGACACTTAAGCACAGAGACTTGACCCATTCGGGTCGGGTCGCTACAAGATGGTATCAGATCACATGTTGACTGTAGGACGTGACCCTAGAAACTGGCAAGCCCATAGCAAAGATTTTTCTCTACAACTTTCCCTTTTAAAAAGATCTTTTACCTCTCTTCTCTTCTGAGCTTATTCAAAATTCCCTTTAGTGAGACCATACCCCTTTCCCCTTTTGACCACACGAAGATTCGACTGACGAGACCACTCCAAGAAGTACAAGATATCGGACAACTAAGACCACTTCGGAATGAAGAGTATTTTCCGTGCATCTGAATAATGGAAACTACAGCTGTTGAAGACCGAAGACAAGTAGAATTTGAAGGCTCTGAAGAATTCCCAGATTTATATGACCTAGGAAGGCTACCCTTATGGAACTTGGCAGACTATGGAAGTTGTCAATGCCCGAGATCAAGGTGTGTTGGAGAAAGACCGGAGCATGTAGAGTTAAGAACTCAAGGATTTGTCAAGGAAAACCCTAAGGCAGGAGATATCAACTATGGAGAGATAGCTCATGGAAATGACAAGAGAACAACCACGGCTAATCATGAGGTTATCGCCCGCTTATGCTATTGTCACCGTGCTAAGTTAAGCATGCATATGCATGGAAGGATTAAATGGTAGAAGGCTGATGGAGCACCTATCAGCAAGATGAAGTTTTAACCTTAGCCGGTGTATCACCAGGATCTGGAGTGTTACATCAAGAAGTTAAGATGGACCTAAAAGAAGCATTAATTGATAAGGAAGCATTTCGTGAAGAACTTAAGACCAGAAGTTGAAAGCAGCCAAGCTAGAGAAGTAAAACCTTGAGATACAGGAGATTCGTTAGGAACTGAAGGACAGTAGGACCATGGTTCATGCCAAGGATATGAAACCCAGAAGTTTGGAATGCAACTCCAGAAATATTGAAGGACATCGTGAGAGACTTCACGTCAATAGAGATGATCTGGCAAAAGAGCTGGAGAAGGACAAGCACGATGGCAAGAAGCCATCGGAGACATGACCAAGACTTGAAGAGTTTGGCGACGTTGCCTTAGCAGACCAAACCCCTATTTTATACCTCCGTTAGATGCGACGTTTGTGATCTGTCATTTGTTTGATGTTTTTTCCGACAGCCACAATAAAATCTGTCTTTTCAAAAAACTTTTGATTGTATTGTGTGTATCCCTCTCTATCTCTCTTATCTCACCCCAAACCCATGGACCCAATAGAGGATGAATGAAGATGAGCTTGTATTTTCTGGACCGATGAGTCAGTTGGAGACGGACCGATGGATTCAGAACATGGAGGATCGCATGGAGAATAACCCTATATTTGGAAATGATATGACCCAGCATGCTCTTTAGTGCTTTGAAAGAGGTGCTGCTACTTGGTGGAGGATGTACAAAACCATCAATGGATGGCAAGGAGTAACCACTTGGAGAGAATTAAAGTTGACTTTGCCAAAGTCTCGGCTTGTGTCCCAGAAGTTGAAGCCTTATGGAAAGGATATGAGGAAACCTTGTGCATGCAAGATTTGTGGAGAAATAGGACACACCCATAAAGAACACAAGGATGAATGCCCTAATTGTGAAGGAAGTCACCCAGTTGAAGAGTGCCCACATAGGCAGATTACTTGTTTCTTGTGTGAAGGGACTACCCACTATCCTGCTCAGTGTCACATTTACCCCATGGTACAACGAACCATCCAGCAGAAGAAAGAAGTAATGAAAGGAGCCCTCATGGAAATTTTAGAAGAAACTGTGATGAAGGAAGGGGTGGAGGACACGCCCAAAGAAGAACCAATTAAACCCTGCACCAAGTCATGCTATTCATGTGGAGAAGAAGGACACATCTCCTAGAATTGTTTGAATGGGGATCTAGTAGAATTCCCGACGGAGGAACTAGAGTATGACCCACAAGAAATAGAATCCATGATTGGCATGGAAAGGTCTAGGAAGAGAAGTAGATTGGATACCAGGAAGGACCTGAGTCATATCACCTGTTACAGGTGCAAGGAGTCAGGGCACTACCTCAACAGTTGCCCAAAAAGGAAACCTCGATACTTACCGGAAGTAATATGTTTTAGTTGTAATGGAGCAGGGCACTTTGCCAGAGAATGCACCAAGGAGAAGGAAACTTGTGCTAGATAGTTGAGTTTGCAACAAAAGAAATGGAGTAGTAGAAGTGAGAACATTTTTCTTTTATATTGAGGTGTTGAGTTGAGACATGTAATGGAGAAGCGAGAGATTGTAATCAATTGAGAATGAATTAAGTAGCATCGTTGGTACTGATATGGATTTTATGAGTTGTTACCCTATGAAGAAGAATTTTGACCATTTTGAGGATATAAGAAATATGGTTTATGGAAGATTTGTGCATTTTAAGGGTGGTAGTACCCTGTAAGAACCGTTGACCCCTGGAAAAGATAAGGATACTCCACTGAGTGGATTTCAGACAAAATGAATACGAGTTTTGTCTCGATATGTGTGATACCCCAAGAGTATGTGGGATGAAGTTGGAGACCGTCAGTTGTTTGGACCAAATGTGATCAAGGAGTCAGAAGAGAATGTTAAGTTGATTCGAGATTGACTGAAGGTAGCTCAGTCCAGGCAGAAGAGTTATGCAGACTTAAAAACGCAAGGAGGTAGTCTATGAAATTGGAGATAGAGCATGTCTTCGTGTGACCCCTCTGCGAGGAGTTAAACAATTTGGAGTTAAGGGAAAGTTAGCCCCGAGATTTGTAGGACCATACCGAGTTTTGGAGCGTATGAGAGAAGTGGCCTACAAGTTGGAGTTACCCGAAGGACTGTCAGGAGTTCAAGATGTGTTTCATGTTTCCCAGTTGAAGAAGTGCCATGCAGAGATGGCCAATATTCCCCTATAAGGACGCTTGACCACGGAAAGGATAATGATGTTCCACGAAGTGGAATATGGACTTCATAAGTATAAGTTTTTATCTCGGTATGAGGGATATCCCACGATGATGAAGAGATGAATTACTATTGGATATAAAGGAGGTATGATGTCGGAAATATGGATCAATGGAAACTCCATGATGAGTCCGAGTAATCATGTCCTAGTTTGGTGCCAATAGAAGGAAGGAAGATAGTACAATTGGATGGATTTAAGAATACTAGGAAGTTGGAAGTTGGAATAATGATCAGTTGCCCAATGATAAGTTCAAGGACTACAAGTGATGAGGTGTGCCATAACCCACAGGCCCCAGGACCTGCCAAGGAGCAAGCACATTCTTGCTGAAGGAAAAACCATGGAGGAAGATATGACATTTAACGACAGACGATTCTATAGGAGTAACACAAAACCTGAGAGTTGTGAAGGAACGATATATGTTTGTTTGGCTTGCAGAATTAATGGATTATTCCGAACTTTGTTCGTCGACGAGAGAAATTCTGCAATGCTTGTGAGGATGACCGAGTGTTACAATGCGAGATTCGCTAAACCATATACAAGGTAATGATTTGGGTGCGGGATGGATTGATCACCATACCGACTTACTCTTATTATTCGCCTTGCTATATGGGATGGTAAATCTGAGTGACTTACCTATAGTGGAGAGACGACGATCAAAACCTTGTTTAAGCCTTAGAATGGTATAGGTATTTTTCCCTTGTACAAGGCAGCTTTGCCAACCCTAGGTTATACAGTGAGGATCACCCAGACCCATTTCCTGCAGGAGAAACCATAAATTGTTGATCACCATGAGATATCGATAGTTGTTTAGTTTTGGCGCCAGACCCGTCAGCTAAGAAGACCCAATCTCGGAAGAACCTTACCAAGATGAAAGGATAGAAAAATTGTGGTAAGGTTATGCCACTACCGGAAGAGCCCGGATAAGGAATTATCCTGAAGATCTAAGAAGACCGACACTGTCAAGAATAAGGATGGAGTATATGAGTTTTGATAGAACCGTAACCATGCTTCTAAGGGTGGTAGCACCCCAAACCCTGGTGATGATTGATGGAATTTGAGGAGACCCCCAAACCCTAACCTTTTTCTTGCTAGCCTCTCCGAATCTCGAGGACGAGATTCATTTAAGGGTGGTAGGTTTGTAACATCCCAAAATTCTAAATTTTGGAATGTTATAATAAATAGATAGATTTGACTGATTGTTTGATTGATTGTCTGAAAGTGAGTGAATTCGAAACTTTTTGAAAGTTAAATGAGAGGGAATAAAAGGACTTTCCCAAACTTTCATATTTGCTTTCTGATCTCCATGAATTCAAATTCTTTTCAAATACAAAACCCTTGAGCGAAGATGATATGACTTCTTCCATTTAAATTAAATGAAAGGGTATTTGAAAATAATTGAATTTCATTTGGAAATATTTCAATTCATAAACTTCATGCAGCTCAATGATTTTCATGAGAGAAGATAAAAGGACTTCTTCAAATTATATGAAATATGAGTTGGGAGTTTCAAAGAATTAAATTCAAAGTTCTTTTGAATTTATTTTCAATTTGGAGTTATTTGAGTTTTATTCAAATTATTTTTCTCCAAAAATAAAATATATGGAAATTAGGGTAACATGATTCCCTACAACAGAAAATTGGAGAGAAATAAATTTGAAATCATTTTGATTTTTTAAAATGATTTTTGTTGGTTTTTAATAGACCAGTAGCACTCTTTGAATTATCTGATTTTGTGTGTATTTTATTTAATGCTAGAAAAATGTCCATGATGTTGGAAATCTTTTTCTGAAAATTTTGATATATTATATGGCTATATAATATTTTCTTTTAGTTAGCTTTTATTTTATTTATCTTTTGGCTGTGTTAAAAAAAACAAATCCTCCTCCGCCGCCGAACTGGATCGGCCCAGCCCAGTCCAGCGCCAACCCAGCTCAGCAGCGGCCTCTGCGCGCCCGAACCGCCTTCGCCTCGCCCGCTCGCTCTCTCCTCCGCGCGCACGCTGCCACGCCCAGCCACCGACAGGTGGGACCCACCTGTGAGGTTCGTCACCGACCTCCCACCGGAGTCCAGCACGCGCACGATTCGCCGGCCGACGCCGTGCTCAACCCGGACGCCTCCCCCATCTTCTCCCCTCGCCCAAGGCGACCCCCCTTTATAAGCCGAGGCCCTGGCCTCGTTTTGCCTCAAACCGCAGCTCTCCACGCCCCGCGCGAACTCGCCGGAGTTCGCGAGATTCGCCGCCAAGCCCGCGCCGTTCCGACTCCGAGGTCGAGCGCCCACACCGCCACCGCCTTCCCCTCGTTGAGCCGCACCTCTCCATCTTCTCCACCGACGCCGCCGAGCTCCGGAGCCGCCGTCCCGTTCGAGCCGCCGCCGCCGCCGCTTTCTTCTCTGACGCCGACGACGTGACCGCCGCGGTAAAGCCCCCTGTCACCTCAACCGTCCGATCTTAGAGTTACGGTTAGGATTAGATATGTCTATATTTTTTGAACCGGTATCCGCTAAATAGAGAACATCCGCCGTTTTAGCCTCGCAGCGAACAGATTTCGGCCAGTAGATTTCTGACACGTATCCAGGGACCTAGTTGCAATTTCTTTCTCTGCAGTTTAGTCCCTGATTTTCAAAACACCACATCTTTTTACCCGTTTATCCAAATCCAACGAAACCAACGCTCACGTCTTCTTTATGATCTCCTCTATCCAGTAATCCAACTCAAACATGTTTTTGAAAAGTTTAAATTTGAATTAGATCAGATTTGAATTCAAACTTCGTTTGATCATAACTTGAGTTTCGTAGCTCCGTTTGAGTTGATTCTTTTTGCAAATCGAAGCTCTTGACCTAAACCTTCTGATAAGGCCAAATTCACATAATTTTGGTACTGTTAGAAATAGTTTTATGTTGCAAGAGCTATTTGCTTGGTTTTGATGTTTTCCGAATTGTCTTCTTCGATCTTTTTGATCTTTTGAGTGATTGCTTATGTGTGGTTACTATTGCTTGCTTACGATAGATTGACCGGAGTGTGACGAGTAGATCTATCAAGAGTTTTGAGTGCGAATCATCTTCATCAACATTGCAGGCAAGTTCACACTTTGATCATATCCCCTTCCATACCCAGTTTTTTTGCATTAGATCAATCTTCACACATTGCATGATTAGGATCTAATTAAACTGTGGGATGGGATGTAGATGAGGTAGTACCTATTACCTGTTTATTATCAAACCTTTGGGAGTTACTTCTACGTTTGCTTATTATGCCATGCTATGCTAGTAGACGTGGATTGGGTTTTGAGAGTATCCATGACAGAGGTGAGATTGTTAATTAATGGTTTACTTAAGGTGGCAACTTAAACACACATCTGGGTGGATTGAGGCACCTGGTTATTCTAGGATTGCCTGTCTAGGCACCTGGGTATTCCAGGACTTGCCTGTTTTCTTTTGGACCGCCACCCAGGCTCAAAGGGATCATGAGATTATTCATACTAGAAACTTCCGTGTGCAGCCACAAGCCATTATGGGCTCTGGCATAGTTGACTAAGTTGTGCGAACTCTTACAGGGTAGACTAGCAGATGTAGGGGAAGTAGGTGGTACGGTCTACCATCGTAAGGTGCTAGCGCTTCTGAAAGAGTATGTCTCGGTCATCCGTTTCTCAAACACCATGTAGTGCGAGAAACCAAACGGAGGCGATCGAGTCTTGTGGGGAAAAGTGCGCAAACCTCTGCAGAGTGTATAAACTAATCATGATTAGCCGTGTCCCCGGTTATGGACATCTTGAGTATCTAGTTCTTGGATTATCCTGTTGATCTCATCACGTTACTTTAAATGAATATTGTTGGGTTTAATGATGTTACTTAATTGGGATTGAGAATGCTGTCAACCATTCTCAATGTTCAACAACCACCATGATAGTTAAATAAAATTTATTCCTTTGCAGTAGGGAAAAATTGGCTTTACGCAAAAACCTTATAACCATAGAGCTTTTCCACCAGCCAAATATGCATGTAGTGATAGTCTTTATTCATCATTCTCTATAGTGTGAATTTGCCAGTGCATTCAATGTACTGACCCTTTGTGGCTGCAACGTCTCATGTTGCAGGATTATCTTACGACGAGTAAGTGATACGTTAGGGTTACGATTTCTACACTCAACTTTGCCGTTGGTGTTGATGGGAATCCACAACCTTGTTACTTCCGCTATTTTGAATTTGAGGTAATAGTATTTACGTTACTTTTACATGTGATTTACGTCTGTTATAAATCCTCGAGTACTGTATGTGTCAGCATACCGATCCAGGGATGACACTTAAGCATAGAGACTTGACCCATTCGGGTCGGGTCGCTACAGAACAAACTTCAGCTTCATCTGCAACTAGCAACGCTATAAGAGGGGCTGAGCAAAGCGGTAACATAGCCAAACAACGGTTTGCTAGGAAAAGGTGGGTTAGAGGCTTGACATGGCAATATGGGAGGCATGATATAGAAAGTGGTAGGTATCGCGGCATAGCAATAGAGTGAGCAACTAGCAAGCAAAGATAGTATGATTTCGAGGGTATGGTCATCTTGCCTGCAAAGTTCTTAGAGTTGACAAAAGCTTGATCCTCGTAAGCGTACTCAACAGGTTCCTCGATCACGTACTCGTCTCCCAGCTCTACCCAAAGCAAGAACACAAGTAAAGGACCAACAATCAGTCATGGTGCAATGCGCAAGCAACATGATGCAAAGCATGACATGATATGCGAGATGTGATATGCAATGCATATGCGTGCTTCGGAAGGGAAAGATTGAACCAGGCATCAACTTGGAAAACCAAGTGTGCCACTGGAAAGATGAGATGATTTCGGCCGAAATTGATATAAAGATCACCGGAATCGGATGCACGGTTTGCAAATGGCAAGCAAAACAATAATGGCACAATTCTGCAATTAACAGCACAATGCTACTAAGCATGCAACGAGAAACAAAACTACTACAACCCAACATAGCAACAAAGCACATGACAGTGATCTTCTCAAGATGCTTGACAAAACATGAACACTGAGCTACGGCTAAATCACATTAGAACAGGTTCAAACAAGTATGGAAAAAGTGCAAAAGATATCAGCATCACAGACTTAGTGAAAATAACAACATGGCAGGAATTAACATCAGGAAGCCATGTTAAGAGCAAGCAAACAACATGCTACAGGAACGTATCATATCAAACAAAGGCATGGCATGAATCTACTAAAAGCATAGAACAAAAGTCCCTTAATGACCATAAGCCAAAAAGGCACAGAAGACATGATGGCACCCATGTAAACATAGCAAGTTTCGTTAACAGATTCAGACTTAGCAGAAAACTGGGCATGGCATAAACAGAGTTATGAAGGCATGTTTGCGAGCTCGATTCACTCAACACAAGGCATACCATGACAAGATAAGCATAGCATAAGAAAGAAGACATGTTCAAGAAGCTAAACAAGGCAATAGCAAGTTCATAGGATGCATGCATGGATCAACTACAACATCGATGGCAAAATTGATTAACATCTAAACATTCCGCCAGGAACATTTTATAGCAAAAGTAGAGCAAGATCAAGTCATGCTAGGGCACTCCATAATTGCAAACAGGGACATGGATAGATAGAGAATAACCATATATCCAAATCATCCTTACTGAAGCAACTCAAATAAAGCATGTATCTCACTGTAGCAACATGAATACATGGCATCAAAATAACAACAGACAGACTTAGCCAAAATCCCGAGATCCTGAAATCAGCAATATCACGAGAGCTACTTTGCATGCTTGTGCTAATCACCACATTTATCACAATAATACATGGCATACACCCCTTTAAAGATGGCATGGCATATACCAAAACACATGTAGAGCTCATGTCCATATGCAGCACACAATAAATGTGACAAAAATGACAAAAGCTCATACTCTGATAAGAATCATCACCTAACAATTTATAGCACTCTTGCATTAGTGATTTGGGCATCAAGATGGACTCAAACAAGCATGCCACAATGGAACAAAATGAAGAGCACATCATGATGAACATTTTGATATATCACACGCACAAAACGGAGCAGCACACATGAAGTTATGGCATGATGAACAGAGCAATAAAATATGAGAGAGGGATAGGACTTAGTGGAAAATCAACCTCTCCGAGGCAAAAGTCAACGATGGCGCGGCGAGGTGCCACAATGGAACAAAATGAAGAGAACATCATGACGAACATTTTGATATATCACACGCACAAAACGGAGCAGCACACATGAAGTTATGGAATGATGAATAGAGCAATAAAATATGAGAGAGGGATAGGACTTAGTGGAAAATCGACCTCTCCGAGGCAAAAGTCAATGACGACGCGGCGAGGTTGGATCGAGCCGACTCCGGCAACGGTGAGGCTCGAAGGCGGCGGGGAGGCCGGGGAACGGCCGGATTCTGGCGGAGGGAGACCGGATCTGGCCCGGGAGGACGCAGGGAGGCAGAGATCAGCGCGGGGTTGTCGGCGGAGGGTGGCGGAGCTCGGTGAGGAGGCGGGGCCGGCGAGCTGAAGCAGCGGCGACAGCGAGCGCGGGGAAGCAAGGAGGCGGCGGGGGCGCTCGGGCCCAGGGCGCGTGGTGCGGGCCTACCCTGGGCAGGCGGGCCGACGGCGGTGGGAGGTGGCCGAGCGCCACATGGCGTCGCGCGGTTGGCTGGACGCGGCGGCGCGTTTTGTCCGGTGGCGGCGGGGGCGATTTAATCTAGGGTTTGGACCCGAATTTTGGACGGGGAGGACATATTTATAGGTAGGTCGAGTTTGGAGTGTCCAAATGAGGTGTAGTTTTCGACCACGTGATCGTGATCGAACGACCGACAGGATGGAGGGGGTTTGGATGGGTTATTGGGCCACTTTAGAGGGGTGTTAGGCTGCAACACACATGAGGCCTTTACGGTTCCTCGGTTAACCGTTGGAGTATGAAACGGACTCCAAATAGCACGAAACTTGACAGGCGGTCTACCGGTAGTGTACCAAGGCCGCTTGGCAAATATCGGTCCATTCCGAGAACATTTAACACCCGCTCACGAAAAGAGGCAAAAGGGGGCGCCGGAGGATGTAGGAGTGTCAGATTGCGAAATGGATAACGGGGAAAATGCTCGGATGCATGAGACAAACACGTATGCAAATGAGATGCACATGATGACATGATATGAAATGCATGACATGGACGAAATGCAAAACGAAGACAAAACCCAACCATGAGGGAATCTCATATCGCATCTCCGGAAAAAGGCAAGAGTCGGAGTTACAAATATGGAAAGTTGCATCCGGGGCGTTACAGTGAAGCATTTGGTGAAGCACTGAATATAGCAAAAAAGAAAAATTACATGGTGTAGTTGAATTTAATTTCAGGACTTTGTGTACTAGTTTCTGAACTACATTTATCCATGACTTATACTATATAAGCATCTACATCATGGATTATCACTTGTAAAACTAAAAAGCAGAAGAATTAAATCTTCAAAAAAGAACACTAATCTTCAATATGTGTCTCCCCCCTTGCAGGCCCAAGCGCCTCAAACAGTTCCTGCAGGAGGAGAAATTGTACACATTTGTCGGTTTCAGCATTGGAGGTGACAAGCGGATGCTGAACAAGTCTGGTTTGGAGATCAACCCCAGCAACTTCATCGGCATGCAGCACAAGTGGAAAGATCCAACCACCAACAAATACTAAGACTCCTTGGCCGATTTTGCATGCGGCGTCATCCACCCATTCTACAAAGGCATGACGAAGAAGATGGAGAAGAAGGAAGACCACAAACTGTGGGGGACCAGCCCGCTGCCAGACAAGCTCACTGAGTATGCAGGAATAGATGCATACGCCACGTACAAGTCATGGAAGACAATCGACAACATCGTGACAGGTTGGGATATTTCAAAAGAGCGGGAGGCTGACCCCTACTACCACTGCAACTTCGCGGGATGAAGATGCATTAAAGTCTGCCTTCGTGTTGCTCGCGCTTCTGCTTGTCCTTAATCTTGTTGTTTTGGATTTGTAGTTTGCTTTCGTTATGTTGAACCAGCTACCTTAGGTTGTGTGTGTCAGGGTTTGAACAAGTTTGCCTATGTCTATCAAGTACATCATTTTCTTATGTCATTCAACAAGTATGCTAGCTTCCTATTTTGTTGATCCATCATTTCAAGTTGAAGTAGGTTGAAGTTGAAACTTGATGGCTTCCACGTAGCACTAGTAATGGAGCAACAAAATCACACATGGATATTTTCACAAAAAACAGTGGCAGACTAACTAAGGAGAACAACAAGTAGTAGCCTTGGACGCCCAGTAGAACTTAGACATGTACGGTAGTACTATCACACTAAAAAACAGTTTTTAGTTTCAGAAGAACACTAAAAAGTCTAAGTTTGAGCCGAGGACAACATTCAGTACTAACAACATCGTGCTAATAGTAGTTAGAAATTTACTAAGTACTGCAACAGGAAAAGAAAAGAACCATCAGTACGTATTTCCTAGTCACTAGCATGCTAGGACTGAGAGTTCTGGTACACTTGAACACACGGTACATTCATTCTACAAAAATATAAAAAGGAACGGGAAGTTTTAGGTCGCATTCCATAAAACAGTGACACACTAAGAATAACAGTAATAGTACAACTGAAATCTTAGTACAACTTTGTAGCGACCCGACCTCAGACGGTCAAGCCTCTGTGTATCTGTGCCATCCCTAGATCGGTATGCTGGCACACAGTACATCAATGTATATATCAAAGTGCAATCACATGTATAAATAACGTAAAACGGATATATACCTCATAAGTCTCAGCGGAAACAAACAATCAGGTGTGGAGTCCCATCAACGCCATCGGCAGGTTGAGTGTAGACCGTAACCATGTACCGTACTCTTACTCGTCGGTAGAAACATATCTGCAACATGAGACGTTGCAGCCATGTAGGTCAGTACATTGAATGTACCGGCAAGATCACAATATGAGGAAACCAGATGATAAAACTATTCTATATGCAATATGGCTTTGTGGCTCTGTGTCTGATGTTTTTGCATAAAAGCTGGTTTTATTTTCCCTACAACAAAGGAATATCAGGAGTCTGTACTATGGAGTTTTCTATCATGACATGGTTCCGCCAACCGATGTATCATAGCCCAAATCATCATAAGTTGCCCACAATTAAATTATTAGTCCGGTGTTGAGAGTTCCGAGATAGATCCAAGTCCAGAGGCTCAAATTGTCCGTAACCGGGGACACGGCTAATCGATTAGGTTTTAACCCTTTGCAGAGGTTTGTACACTTTACCCGCAAGATTCGATCCCTCTCTTTACATTCTCGCACTTCAGGGTGTTTGAGAACAAGATGACCGAAACATGGTCTTCCGAAGAGTTCCTCTGACCACTGTCCGGTGCTCATCCAATCCTACCGTAGTTCTACATCTGCTAGCACCGTCCCAGCCAGAGTCACAACTAAGGTCAACCAAGCCAGAGCCCATAGTGACTTGTGGTTGCACAGGTAAGCTTCCGGGCATGAAGTATTCTTCCGTCTCTTTGAGTCTGGGTGAAGCTTTCCGCAAGATGTCATGGCGCTTCTCCATGCATCCCGGCCAACCACTGGTTTCTCCAGGGTGCCCGTCAACCGTCCTTCACCCAGTAGTGTGTATTGAATTCTTGCTTGAGTCTCGAAATCTTGAGGAGTCCTGAAGATGCAGTCCTTGCAGATGCCATCATGAAGTTGTCATCTTTGACGTAAAGTCCTTCATTCTCACACCTCTCCCGAGCACTCATACCAAACCCCGTCTACTACAGCGTAGCATTAAAACTATATACGTCCCGGGCTTGGTAACAGGGAAGTGGGTTCCTACCTCATGCATTCTACTCAACTACAAGAATCAATAACACTACTGGAGAAGTTGTTGCAAGGATGACACTAAATGCAATAAAAATATAGGTATGAAAAACATGGTCAAAGTGAACTTGCCTGGTATGTTGGTGAAGATATTATCGCTCTTAAAAACTTGATAAACTAGTCGTCACTCTCCGATGAAATCTATGCAAGAAAGCATAGTATTCACATAAGCAATCATTCTAGCACTCAATCATAACAATCAAAATAACAACGAAATCGAAATAGGATCGAAGGTAAAAACCAAAGAAAACTCCAAATCACTCAAATAAACTTATAGGGCTAATCTACACCACAACAACTCTACCTAACAACAAGTAAAAATCCTAAAACAAAAAATACTTAACACACAGTAAAAATAATTATCCGCTATGTAACATAAAGTATTTTTCCTATAATAAAATTCTAACAGTACCTAGAACCTCTAACACTATTCCTATTGCTAGCAACTAGTCATACAACAAACAACACCTAGAACCTCAAGAATACTAAGTCTAATAAATCCTAGAAATCACCTACTGTTAACCAATAGAATATATAACGCACTGGCAAAAACTAGCAAAAGAAACTAATTAAAACTAATTTATAATAATTAAACTACAAATAGTACTAAAAACAGAGTAATCAGTACTGTTTACAATAAAAAGCTAATCTAACTAACTCACTAACATGCAAACTAAACACTACTGCGTAGTTAGTCTAATAAGTAACCATTAGCAAAAAGAATCGGTCAAAAATAATATTCCTAACTCAAAATAGCTCAAATCTAGTGATTTGAGCAAATTCATACAAACACAAATTTAAACTGCTCAAATGTGAAATAAAATTGAACTAACAGAAACTTCATAAAATTTGTGATCCAAGGCAGTTGGAATCACTCAAAAATACCTCGTAGATAATTAACTATGGATTTTACAAGATTGAAACTATTCTGTTTTAAAAACAGAACGAAAAAAAAACAGTAGGTCGGGATTTACTGTAGCAGTTCCGGTGATGGGGTCCTGGTGGAGCTCCGGCGACGTCCTCCGGTGGCCCTCTGGCGTCGGGGAAGGGACGGTCGGGGGCGGTAGAGCGGGGCGGAGCGATTGGTGGGGTCCGTGGGTGGCGGGGATGGCCGGAGGTGGTGGGGCGGGGCGGCAATGGTGGCGGTGGTCCGGCGAACTCCGACGAGGTGGCGCGGTAGTGTGGGGCGAGGAGAGGCGGCTCTAGGGGCGGGAATGGGTGCGGGAGGTGGCCTTTTTATAGGGGGGAGGTCGGTTTGGAGGAGGGGGCAAGGGATTTCGCGAATCCTGCGATCTTCGACGATGGCCGACGCGGCTGTGCTCGGGAACGAAATCCCGTTCGTGAGGAAGGAGATGATCTGGCACTATCGGGCCAGATTTGGCCCAAAACAAAAAATACCTTTCCTTTTTAAAAAGATTCCGTGAATAAAAATCATTTAAATAAAATAAAATATAGGAGTATTATATATCAAAACGATCAGAAAATTAAGCACAATTTAATGGGATAATTTCCAGGGGCAAATAAAATACTTTTTGAAAAATCATTTTTTTAAATTCAAACAAAAATCCAAATGACTTTCAAAACTCTATGAAAAAATTATTCCAACATTTTGGGGTGTCATGTTACTCCCTCTCAACACTTTTGTTCAAGTGTTCTTTGTCAGAAAAGTTTTTCTAATAAAATTCAAATGCCACTTTGAGTCAAAAACAAAATTAAATGACAAATTCAAAATGAAATTTTTCTTTACTTCCCACCCTCTTTCATTGAAGAAATCATGAGGATCATTGAGTGGCATGAAGTTTGAAATATTTCCAAATTCAAATATTTTCAAACAGAAACATTTTTTTCGGAAAGTCCTTTTTATTCCCTCTCAACAAAACTTCAAAAGTTTAAAATTCTAATAAATTTCACTCAATCAATGACTCAACAATCAATCAACAATCATATATTTTAATTATTATAACATTCCAAAATTTATAATTTTGGGATGTTACAAACTACCACACTTAAAATGAATCTCGTCCTCGAGATTCGAAGAGGCTAGCAAGAAAATGTTAGGGGTTGGGGGTCTTCTAGCAAATATTTTGGCCGGAAGGGTCAGGGGTGCTACCACATTTAAAAGCAAGGTTACAGTTCCAATAAACTCAGATACTTCCTCCGGAGTGCCGACAATATCTATCTCTTCACATATCTTACAATAGCTCCTTCATTAATGCTCTTCTATCAGAAGCAAAGCGTTTTCCTCAAAATCTTTGGTCGCTTCGTCAAAGATGAAGTTCGTCCGAGACTGGATCTTAGCTGATAGGTCTGCGTCCATTCTAGACAACTATTGAAATACTCATGGTGGCCTACCATTAATGGTTTCTGCAGAAAAAGGGCCTTGCCTTCATTTTCACAGTATAATCTATGATTGGCAATAGCTGCCATGTACATGGGTTTATCATCATACCATTCTAAGGCTTAAGCAAGGCTTCAACGAGCATCGTCACTTTACTATGGGCAAGTCTCTCAGATTTACCATTCCAAATATCAAGAGTGAATGATAAGAGTATGTCGGGATGGTGATCAATTCATTCCGCACCCAGATCATTACCCTGTATAAGGTTTAGTGAATCTCGTATTTCTAACAGTCGGGCATCCTCACAAGCTTTGCAGAAATTTCTCTTGTCCTCGAACTGGGTTCGGGTAAACCCATTGATTCTGCAAGCTGAACAAAACATCTATCGTTCTTCACAATCTCGGGGTTTACATAACATCCTATGTAACGTCTGCTGATCAATTCACAGCTTCTTCCAGAATTCTTCCTTCAACAAGATTGTGCTTGTGCCTTTGTCAAATCATGGGCATGTGGGTTATGGGTCCACTTCAGCGCTTGCATAGTGTTAACTCATCTGTGGAGTTACGGTTGTTCCATATTCCAACATTAAACCTCCTTTAAATCCAATAGTACTTCATTTTGTCATACTCTTGGGGTAACCATCATAATCAAACTCCAACTTATTTCGTCCGGCTCCTTTCTATGGACCGTCATGAACAACGCCTTTTTTTTCATTGATCCTGTGGCTTTACGAAGTACTACCACACTTAAATGAAATGCACTAGTTCATCCATAAATCATATTATTTTCATATCAAATCTTTTATTACCTCCTTAACCATTTTTCATAAATCCAAATTCCAAAGAAATACTTCATTACAAATGCCGCCATCCACATGGTTTGGTATGGTCAAGCATTTCTTCCCACTTTATTCATTTTTCCTCCTTGAGGATCCTTCAATCCCACTGGAATTGGGCGACATGCTCCTTGAAATCTTCAATCTTCTTTTTCATCATGGTGGCCTTGAGCTTCATCTCCATCATCTCTGCATGCACTTCGCTTAGGTATTCCTGAGTATAACGGAGTCTTGCTTCAAGTATATCTCCGATCTGGCGTATGGCTTCCATGGCTGCTTCATGAACAGCGTTGAAGAAAGTTGCTTGTGGTACACGTGAGATGAAAAAGTACCGCCCCATCGTCTTTGGGCAAACTCCTTTCATACGGTGGAGGTGTACCTCCACATACCAAAGTTCCACTCCCTTTTGCATGAAGGGGTAGCCCTTGTAGACTGCATCTCCTTCAAGGTGAATATGCTTCATCATGTCCTTCAGGATTTTTGGGTAATCATGATCACTTGTCAGGGTCATGATCATCTCCGGTCCCTTGAGGAAAGACTCATAAAGGGTCGTCATCTGCAGTTGTAAAAAAATGGTGCTCAGAATAAGGTACCTATCTCCTTGGGTACACATTCATATCATTCAAACAAAAGTTCAAACTCAATTTCCAACATCCAGTTTATGCATCACAACTCATTTTCTTCCATGTTCACCCAGAATATTAATTTCCAAGATAAAACATAACAACTCCTTAAAGCCTTTCAGCATATGACATATCAACTTTATTGAGTCATGAATTATTACAATCTCTGAGTAATCTATTACATAACTCAACCCCGCATTGTCATGAAAAAGTGTTTTCCATGCTACCCTTATTTCTGATATCAACATCTCCACTACTCAGCTCTAGCTTTCTCATGATTTGAACAATCCCTAGCAAAATGTCCTGCTTCCTTGCAATGGAAACAAATAACTTCCAGCATGTCTCGAGTCTTCTTGGTGATGGTGCCTGCTCCTTGAGTACCTTGCTTCCTTTTGAGACAATCATTGGCATAATGCCCGGCGTCCTTACATTCAAAACAGGTAATATGACTCTTGTCCCTCTTTGCAGAAATTGGGTTGTTCTGAGGATGTCTTTGTTTTCTCTTCTTGGTTTTCTTCGTTCTGATCAAACGTCCTATTCCCTATGGATCAAACTCCACTGCTTCTGTCGGGAAGTATCCTAGATACTCTTTTCTTTCCTTGGTGCAATACTGTGAAAAATGTCCTTCTCCACATGAATAACATGCATTGGAGTAAAATCTGTTGAGGCTTTCTCCATCAGGGTCTTCAACACTTTCCTTAATCATATGTTCTTTCATAACTTCTCGGAGGGCTTCTTTCATTCCTTCTTCTTGCTTCTGAATAGTTTGTTGCACCGTGGGGTAAAGGTGACACTGAGCTGGGTAGTGGGTGGTTCCTTCACACAAGAAACAAGTCACCTGACTAGTTGGGCATTCCTCAGCTGGGTGTTTCTCCTCACAATGAGGGCATCCATCCTTGTGTTCCTCCTGGGTGTGTCCTATTTCTCCGCAAATCTTGCAGGCACAAGGTTTATTTCTTGGGATATCATGGTGCTTCCGGATAAGACGGGATCTTGTCAGAGTCTTCTTGAATTCTTCCCAAGTCCTTGCTCCATTCCATCCCTGTATAGCTTGATGCATCTGCCACCATGTTGCAGCATTTCCTTCAAAGTACTGAAGAGCGTACGATACTTCATTCTTCCTTGAAACCAAATTGCTCCCGAAGTGATTCTCCATGTTCTGAATCCATAGCTCTGCTTCCGGCTGGGTTTTTTGGTCCAGAGAATACCAGTCCAACTTCATTCATCATCTACTGGGTCCAAGGGTTTTAGGGTGAGATAAGAGAGAGGTGGGGAGGAATATACACAATACAAACAATATTTTTGAAAATGGGTTTTATTTGTGGCTGTCGGAAAAACATCAAACAAATGACAGCTCACAAATCATCGCATCTAACGTAAGTATATAACATGGGGTTGGTCTTCTAAAGGTCAAATAATTCTTCAGATTCTTCAAGTCTTCGGAGTCTTCAACCGTTGTAGCTTCAACTCTTCTAATGCATGGTGAAATCCTCTTTACTCTGAAATGGTCATCGGTTGTCTGATATCTTGTCCTTCTCAGAGCGGCTTTAGTTGATCCTCCATGTGGTCAAAAGGGAAAGGGGTATATTCTAACTATTTGAGGTAAGAGAGGATATTTGATAAAATCAGAAAAGATGAGAAGTAATGGATTCTTTTGAAAATAGAGTTTTAGAGATTTCCTGTCCTAGGGGCTTTCCGATTTCTAGGGTCACGTCCTACAGTCAACATGTGCTCTGATACCATATCTGTAGCGACCCGATCTCAGACGGTCAAGCCTCTGTGTATCTGTGCCATCCCTGGATCTGTATGCTGGCACACAGTACATCAATGTATATATCAAAGTGCAATCACATGTATAAATAACGTAAAACGGATATATACCTCATAAGTCTCAGCGGAAACAAACAATCAGGTGTGGAGTCCCATCAACACCATCGGCAGGTTGAGTGTAGACTGTAACCCTGTACCGTACTCTTACTCGTCGGAAGGAACATATCTGCAACATGAGACGTTGCAGCCGTGTAGGTCAGTACATTGAATGTACCGGCAAGAT
Source organism: Triticum aestivum (assembly GCF_018294505.1). NCBI lineage: Eukaryota > Viridiplantae > Streptophyta > Magnoliopsida > Poales > Poaceae > Triticum > Triticum aestivum. Next base: position 380,610,756 of record NC_057794.1, on the reverse strand, counting down.
CACAATATGAGGAAAACAGATGATAAAACTATTCTATATGCAATATGGCTTTGTGGCTCTGTGTCTGATGTTTTTGCGTAAAAGCTGGTTTTATTTTCCCTACAACAAAGGAATATCAGGAGTCTGTACTACGGAGTTTTCTGTCATGACATGGTTCCGCCAACCGATGTCTCATAGCCCAAATCATCATAAGTTGCCCACAATTAAATTATCAGTCCGGTGTTGAGAGTTCCGAGATAGATCCAAGTCCAGAGGCTCAAATTGTCCGTAACCGGGGACACGGCTAATCGATTAGGTTTTAACCCTCTGCAGAGGTTTGTACACTTTACCCGCAAGATTCGATCCCTCTCTTTACATTCTCGCACTTCAGGGTGTTTGAGAACAAGATGACCGAAACATGGTCTTCCGAAGAGTTCCTCTGACCACTGTCCGGTGCTCATCCAATCCTACCGTAGTTCTACATCTGCTAGTACCGTCCCAGCCAGAGTCACAACTAAGGTCAACCAAGCCAGAGCCCATAGTGACTTGCGGTTGCACAGGTAAGCTTCCGGGCATGAAGTATTCTTCCGTCTCTTTGAGTCTGGGTGAAGCTTTCCGCAAGATGTCATGGCGCTTCTCCATGCATCCCGGCCAACCACTGGTTTCTCCCGGGTGCCCGTCAACCGTCCTTCACCCAGTAGTGTGTATTGAATTCTTGTTCGAGTCTCGAAATCTTGAGGAGTCCTGAAGATGCAGTCCTTGCAGATGCCATCATGAAGTTGTCATCTTTGACGTAAAGTCCTTCATTCTCACACCACTCCCGAGCACTCATACCAAACCCCGTCTACTAGAGCGTAGCATTAAAACTATATACGTCCCGGGCTTGGTAACAGGGAGGTGGGTTCCTACCTCATGCATTCTACTCAACTACAAGAATCAATATCACTACTGGAGAAGTTGTTGCAAGGATGACACTAAATGCAATAAAAATATAGGTATGAAAAACATGGTCAAAGTGAACTTGCCTGGTATGTTGGTGAAGATATTATCGCTCTTAAAAACTTGATAAACTAGTCGTCACTCTCCGATGAAATCTATGCAAGCAAGCATAGTATTCACATAAGCAATCATTCTAGCACTCAATCATAACAATCAAAATAACAACGAAATCGAAATAGGATCGAAGGTAAAACCAAAGAAAACTCCAAATCACTCAAATAAACTTATAGGGCTAATCTACACCACAACAACTCTACCTAACAACAAGTAAAAATCCTAAAACAAAAAATACTTAACACACGGTAAAAATAATTATCCACTATGTAACATAAAGTATTTTTCCTATAATAAAATTCTAGCAGTACCTAGAACCTCTAACACTATTCCTATTGCTAGCAACTAGTCATACAACAAACAACACCTAGAACCTCAAGAATACTAAGTCTAATCAATCCTAGAAATCACCTACTGTTAACCAATAGAATATATGACACACTGGCGAAAACTAGGAAAAGAAACTAATTAAAACTAATTTATAATAATTAAACTACAAAAAGTACTAAAAACAGAGTAATCAGTACTTTTTACAATAAAAAGCTAATCTAACTAACTCACTAACATGCAAACTAAACACTACTGCGTAGCTAGTCTAATCAGTAACTAGGAGCAGAAAGAATCGGTCAAAAATAATATTCCTAACTCAAAATAGCTCAAATCTAGTTATTTGAGCAAATTCATACAAACACAAATTTAAACTGCTCAAATGTGAAATAAAATTGAACTAACAGAAGCTTCATAAAATTTGTGATCCAAGGCAGTTGGAATCACTCAAAAATACCTCGTAGATAATTAACTATGGATTTTACAAGATTGAAGCTATTCTGTTTTAAAAACAGAACGAAAAAAAGCAGTAGGTCGGGATTTACTGTAGCAGTTCCGGTGATGGGGTCCTGGTGGAGCTCCGGCGACGTCCTCCGGTGGCCCTCTGGCGTCGGGGAAGGGGCGGTCGGGGGCGGTAGAGCGGGGCGGAGCGATTGTTGGGGTCCGTGGGTGGCGGGGATGGCCGGAGGTGGTGGGGCGGGGCGGCAATGGTGGCGGTGGTCTGGCGAACTCCGGCGAGGTGGCGCGGTAGTGTGGGGCGAGGAGAGGCGGCTCTAGGGGCGGGGATGGGTGCGGGAGGTGGCCTTTTTATAGCGGGGGAGGTCGGTTTGGAGGAGGGGGCAAGGGATTTCGTGAATCCCGCGATCTCCGGCGATGGCCGACGCGGCTGTGCTCGGGAACGAAATCCCGTTCGTGAGGAAGGAGATGATCTGGCACTATCGGGCCAGATTTGGCCCAAAACAAAAAAAATACCTTTCCTTTTTAAAAAGATTCCGCGAATAAAAATCATTTAAATAAAATAAAATATAGGAGTATTATATATCAAAACGATCAGAAAATTAAGCACAATTTAATGGGATAATTTCCAGGGGCAAATAAAATACTTTTTGAAAAATCATTTTTTTAAATTCAAACAAAAATCCAAATGACTTTCAAAACTCTATGAAAAAAATATTCCAACATTTTGGGGTGTCATGTTACTCCCTCTCAACACTTTTGTTCAAGTGTTCTTTGTCAGAAAAGTTTTTCCTAAATAAAATTCAAATGCCACTTTGAGTCAAAAACAAAATTTAAATGACAAATTAAAATGAAATATTTCTTTACTTCCCACCCTCTTTCATTGAAGAAATCATGAGGATCATTGAGTGGCATGAAGTTTGAAATATTTCCAAATTCAATATTTTCAAAGAGAAACAATTTTTTTGGAAAGTCCTTTTTATTCCCTCTCAACAAAACTTCAAAAGTTTAAAATTCTAATAAATTTCACTCAATCAATCACTCAACAATCAATCAACAATCATATATTTTAATTATTATAACATTCCAAAATTTATAATTTTGGGATGTTACAAACTTAGTCTATACGACAAGTACTATGATCATACCAAACATTGCCTTGAGAAGAACCACAACCTAGAAAAAAGAAGGCCAAAACTAAATCAAAAAGATATCTGTTCGACCAAGCAGAAAAATCACAAGAAAGAAAACAGAAGCATCAGCTCACATTGACCAGTGAGGCACTAGTTTCAAACAACACAAAAAAATAAAATGATAAAAGTACTAGCACAATTGAAATCTTAGTACAACATAGTTTATTCGCTAAGTGCTATGATGATACCAATTAATGCCTTGAGAAAGAAGGCCAAGACTCAACCCAATAGATTATAGTTCAACCAAGGACAAAAATTAACAAAAAACAAAAACAAAAGCATCAACCCACATTGACTAGTGAACTAATTATGAACTTAATACGGCTATCCGTTAAATGTAGCTAATTTAAACCAGTGCTTTAACTTTTAATATGAAGTTCAACTACTAAAATTCAAGAAGTTCAAACCAAAATTTGGCTCTCAAAATTTTGCTAAATTTCTTATACTTAAATAAAATCTGGCTAGAGATCACGTAGCAACTTGGTCGTAAATAATTTCAATATCAAAAAAACTTCAATTCTAATACATTATATGAAATCGGTTCTACATAACGAAAGAAGCGTCACTCCACTCACGCTAGATCCACAAGTGCTATCATGACACCAAATTTTAAAAGCCTTACACTGAATGACATTACAATTCAGTTCTAACAGAACTATACTATAAGTACAAGAAAAGAGGGCACATAAACTATAAAGGTCCAACCTAAGTTGGGACAGATGAAAATAAAATAAATCTCACTTTTCCAGCAACAACTCGTAATGAACTTGGAAAAAGGTGCTTTCAGTTCAACTAGTTTACAGGACTTCAGTACAAAAAATAGAACTTAACCAAAACGAAGTCCCAATGAAACATACACAAGTGAAAATAGCTATTCAACCACACTACCATCATGGAAAAAAAGATTGTTAAACATTGTGCCACACTTAAACACAACATGAAATATACCAATTATTACATAGTACTTGACAAGAAATACAAACACTACAAACAAATCCTATAATGCTTTCAAGAGATATATCACACAACTATCCATTTTCACTACACAAATGATGACCATTTCTTCTATGCACCAGGAGCCAAAGCCTGAACCTCCTTGGGAAGCTTCGTCACCAGAAGCTGTTTATTCCGGTTGAACACAACTCTATACAGATCCTCATCGTTCCAATCAACAATATGAGGCTGCAAAACAATAAAACAAATTATCAAAAATCATGACACATAAAAAGAAGAATACACAATCAACCAAACACAGAAAAGTGAAAAGCTCAACTAGAACCCACGTCATTATCTCGAATGTTCTCAATGATCTTTTCACCATCATAGGATCCCACATACTTCAGAGTATAATGGCGACATTCATTCGGGCCTTGAAGTGGAACCTTGACAAATGATGGTTTCTTTGCAAAAACCTCCCATTTGGGCTGCTTGCTCGCATTGTACTGAGCATCACCATACACAGCCTTCATTACTTGGACCAATCCAGAGATCTGCTAAAAAAGAAAAGAAACCACACATTTTCAGGTCTTAGAAAAGCAGAAACAAAGATGCGGAAAAATTAATCCAGTACAGATAATAAATGTCACTCACAATCTTCTCACTGTCTTTAAGATAGGTGTCCTTTGAAGGACGATGGTTCTTCGGATAAGGTAAAGAGTCAAGGATGTCAACGCTACTTCGGTACCGATTCATGAAATATAAGGAAAAGTGGTTCACTTTCTTATCCTTTGGTAAAATCATAGGCTTGAATAGAGGCATCATGATCTAAAAACAGTTGACCAAAAAGAGATATTAAATATTCAAAATAAAAACCAGCATGACAACAAACAAATAAAACCAAAAATCAGCTAGTAGATCCCACAAGGTCGACACTTAGCAAGTCTTCATTATCTTTAACATAGCTCCTGAAATCTCTCGTTGCACCCTCCACATTAAACTTTTTATTTTCATCACCATAAAATGTACAGTCAAGCACAACCTGCAATAAAGCCAAAAAAGAAATAGATAGGGGAAAAGGATCAACAAGCAAAGTATTATTAAAACTCGTAAAAAAATAGGCAGTCTTGTTTAACAGAAACAAAGGATTTGATTGATTACCATGATGAAATATGGACTCAGCAATACCCTTTTTCCAAACGCAAAATCAACATTTCTCTTGGGATCTTTCTTCCAATCATCAATGAGGAAGTCCATTTCATCACCCTCCATCATTTGCCCAGGTGCAAAAACTTCCCAGATGTGTTTCCCAGTGAAGCTAGTTACGTTATCACCAGGCTGAGGTATCATTGAGAATGTATTCCTGAAGCACAAACAACTACAAAAAGCAGGGGAAGCAAGATAAGGCATTCATAGCAGTTCTAGTTGTATAAAAAGGAACAGTTCATGTCATATTTATCTAGCAGTTATAAACAACAGAAGAAAAGAAGAGGAAACATAATGAGAGATACTCACTTAGCATACTTCTCACATGCTTCATCACTAAGCAACAGATTATACAACTTGCGAGCCTTGTCCAGACGAGGGAAATTATGAGGCTGAAGCTGCTGCACAGGGGTGCAAAACTTTATAGGAGCTCTGGGCGTACGCTTCATGCTTACAACATTGCCAGAATCCAAAGCATGATCCTTCCTAGCACCACCAGCTCTACGAGCCACTATTATAGCAAGGGGAGATAAACCCTTGGCAGCAGCAGACTCTTCCCATGCCAGCAATCTTGTCAAACGCATCATCATCGCTGTCTATCAATTCCACAATGGGATTCTTGGGTGTAGTGGGGCTCTCTGCACAAGCAGCCGTAGAACGCCCCTGGCTAAGATCAATAGCTACGCGCTCGAGCTCCGAGAACTGGCTGCCAAAGATCCTGTAGTCATGCTTACCAAGATCCAGCCACTCACCTGCAAAAAAAAGACCGCATCAAGGGTAAGTTCAAATACATAATTCTTGACAGTACTAATCAAGAAGCACCAGCTGCAAACAATTACAAAAGGCCATGCATACGTACAGGGTTCGATGCCAAACAAACCCCAGAAGTCACCATCAAACACATCGCTAGTTGCACGGGTATACAACAAAGTCTTGCTAATGTCAAGAATGTCTTCGTGGCTGTAATCCAACATTTCAATCACACCTTCCTCCCGGCAATGATAGGTCTTGCAGTCTTGTAGCATAAAGAATCCACAATCATGCCTGTTAACAAAAGAAAAAACAAAAGGGTACATCACAAATCTGAAAATATAGGAACACCATCCTCCCAGCAACAAAAACAACTAACAAAAATCATTAAAAACGGATACTCACGTGTTTTTCTGCTGCGGCACCCGCACAAACTCACAAGAGAAACCATCAATATGCGCCGGCGAGAATTGTTTGGCCCTGTCTACGCTGCACTCCCTCCAAAGCTTTTTATGTTATCTGTCATAGTCCTTTAGAATCTAACTGCATCACTCCAGGTTCCATCACGGAGTGAATCAATACACTCGAAACGACGGAACCTCAAATTCGGAACAATCAAGCACCAATTCCCAGATTCTTCACTAGGCTTCATGCTCGTCGCAAATGAAGGCGGATCAAAAGTAGTGAAAAGAAGCTGAAAAAAATCGCAGAGGAAAAATGAATTTAACAAATCATAAATGAAACAAAAAATTCAGCCTCCAAATAATAAAATAAAAGAAGGAAATTGAAATTCAGAAGTACAAACAAAAATGAGATAATCATAAGTTCTAATTGAGTAAGCAACCCACTACAAAATTTAAATGCTACTCAAGTTTATATCCACTGCCCAAACTTGTAACAAACATATCAGTTCAATTTCCTTGCGACAATAAGTGCAGCTTTAAAAAAAGAAGCACACATGATTCATAAGTACAGGGGTAAAAGCAGGCTACTCAAGTTCATTCCCCCACCTCCAAAACTTGCAAGAAAACATGAAAGTTCTAGTTCATGAGTACAAAAAGTTCAAGTTCACCTACTTGGTAAACCATCAGCCCCTGATCTCGTGAACCAATTTAGCACATTGGAATCAATATTTCCATCACATATCTTGGTCTGTTGTATAAAAAGAACAACAACAGTTAGAAAATTGCAAAAATAACTTATCATCCTATCTACAATGCAAGATACTGACTGTCACCCATCTGGGAACTATCAACTTGTCAGTGTCTCGGTACTTCTGACATAGAGAATATAAAACAACGTCAGCACTGTCTAAATTTAGCATGCCAGTCAGGACAACCGCTTTAGCAATAGAACCAACACTGACATCACATTCTTTATTTTGAAACATCGGTTGTCACTAAGAAAAAAAAAAGATTACATGAATTAAAACTACTGCACTAACAACAATAGTCATTTAAGAGAAAGAAAAAAGAGATGAAAATGATACATGCAAAATCACAAACTAACCGTTTTCGGACGGTTCGTGCGCAACCTCATAACATCGAAATAAAACAAATCAACCTTAACAACATTAGCACCTTCTGCTTGCAGAGAAAGAAGAAAAATAGTAAGTTTAAGGGTTTGACGATGGGAGATCTTGTGAGGACACCAATATCGCTGCGCTTTCAGGCTGTGAAGAAAGAAAATCCTGGGACGACACGAGCGCCTCTTGCGTTAAGGGGCTAGAAGAAATCGACAGAAGTAAATCATCATCCTCGGATGGCACCTCCTCCATGCTAGAGGCATCTTCCAATGCATCATCGTAATCAAGCCCTCCAGGCGGGAAATTCTCTGGCGACAAATCTTCACAATCATGAATATTTTCATTCCCAGCAATACCAACACCAGACGATTTGGTATCAAGTATGCTGGCAGCACCAACATCCTCATCAAAAACTTTGGTACCAACATCGCGCCCACTACTCTATGGAACACCACAAGCATCATCTCCACCACTAACGACAGCCTCACGCTCAACATCAGTCATCTGAAGAAATAAAAATTCAGAAAAAGTGAATAATATGAGAAAAACTAACAATAAAAAATAAGCTAGCAAGAGGTGCGCAGAAAAACAGACCTTAGCAGCATTCACAGCAACATCATCGATCTTGCTGCTGCTAACATTCAAAGGGACATCACCAATGGTCGAACAAGGCTCGTCGCCAACAATAGGACCCTGATTCATATGTAATGAAGCAAAAAAAAAACAATGCTATTATTATCAACAATAAACACAAGGAACTAAAACACAGTAACAAAAAGGTAGGTATCACCTGCAAACTCTTAATGGTGTGGGATAGAAAAATGAAAAAGCAAGGCACATTAGTGAGCATGAAAATTCAACAAATATGTATAAACACAATAAAAATAAAAATAACCTTGCACTTATCAGTAGATGGATCATTAACTCCACAGGCAACAGCAGCCTCAACATTATGACTGGTCTCCTGCATGAAAGAAAAATTTGATAAACAGATGAAGTCGAGGAAGTTCAACTACAATACTAACAGCAGAACAACATAGTAAAAATTGCAAACACCAAGGACTGACTCACATCAACAACAGGGTGCTCCAAGCCAACATCATTCGTATGGTGATCAGAAACATTAGCCTCAGTACCATCACCAGCCCTACTATCGGTGGCAGCAGCCTCATCCTGCTCAATCTGCATGGAAGAAAAATTAATAAATAGATGAAGATGAGGAAGTTCAACTACAATATTGACAGCAGAACAACATAGTAAAAATTGCAAACACTAAGGACTGACTCACATCAACAACATGGCGCTCCAAGCCAACATCATTCGTATGGTGATCAGAATATTAGCCTCGGTACCATCACCAGCCCTGCTGTCGGTGGCAGCAGCCTCATCCTGCTCAATCTGCCTAATAACAACATTTGCAATTTATTCATATGGCTTGTAGCGAGAGTCTTGCATAGTTTTGAAACGCTTCATGTTCTTCAACAGACAAACCGAGCTCTGAACTAGATGAGCAGCACCGCCACGCATATCACCAATTAAAATTCTCTCCATCTCAATATAGTCCATTGCTTCCTCAGTGATACCATTGATACAGCTCAGACGCTCAACTGTAGTTGGGACCTTTTGCAGCTCAGAACACACATTACTAAAAATATGCTCAGCGCGCTCCAACGCAGAAACAACAACATCAATACCAAAACCCTGCCTCTGTGAAGTACTAGCATTACTAGGGCCAGGGGGAACATATATAACCAGCACCCTCAACACCACGGCCATCTCTCAACTCATCGTGCAGAGATGGAATCTTGGGAACCTGAGACGGCGGCATCTCTAGGACTGGCCATTTATACACTCGGAAAAAACAACCTCCTCTTGAGTTATCCACTACAAATAAGGGAAAAAAGAGTTAATTAATCAATACAACACGTAGGGAAAAATAAAACATGATATTAACAGATTTAAATCAACAGCACTATCAATATTTAACTGTCAGTGCCAATTTGTTAGTATTTACCAACAAGCCAGTTGAACAAAGATATTCAGTTCAACCACACATGAAGCAACAATACTAAAAAACGTACCTAAAACTCACAAAGCTTAAGTAATGACAAAATCTAAACAGGTAACTCTGTGGGACACATGTTCACTCTAGTAAAAATAGCTATACCTAAACAAAAAAAAGGTCTGCAAGACACGAAAGAAAATAAAACTCACCGAAAGCTTCCCAAACACCCATGTCTTTGGATCCGTGTTGCCTTTTTTTATCAAATCTGCATCAACCAGATCAGAAATCTGCATCAACCAAATCTTCCCAAACTCACAAAGCTTGTCAGGAAACCCTGCCTCTGTGAAGTACTATGCTCAGCACGCTCCAAAGCATCTCAGGCTTCGCAATCTTGCCATGGATAAGGCAGCCAAGGTACATTAGTACAGGCCCTATAGGACAACCTGTGATTGCCTTCCCAAGGGTAACGCCATCTTGGTACCTGACAACAGCCCTTCTAAGCTCATCAACCATCAGCTGGCAATAATCCATATTAGCCATGTCCTCAATGACGAGACCCTCAAACATTGCCGCCTCTCTCTAGAAACACGCGGGGCAGCACCAGGCAACACAACCTTCATAAACACAATAATGAAGAACACTTTCAGAGCAAGGTCATCTTTGCTAGGATCCTTGACAAGCACCTTGAGCCTATCCCTCAAATCCTTTGTCTTGATATCTTTGTTCCTGCTAATGTCAAGCTCCGTTCTTAACTTCATCAGAGCATCGTCATATCCGTCCTCTGACAGCCTAGGTGCAGAACGACCACCACGAGGGAACCCAAATAATTGATGTATACCATTGCTAGTGATGCGAAGCTTGTTATTAGCCTCACCCATGTCAAGGGTCATCGTATCAGGATCTATCCTCAGGTACAAAGCTCCCATCAGAGGGCGGCAAATGTTACACTTCACCTTCCACTTGAAGATAGAACCAAAACCAACTGCATGAACCCTAGCCACATGGCGACTCTCAAGAAATTTAGCACAAGCTTCAACCTCTCCCAACGAACATCGCACAGTTAAGTTCAATTGCCATTGGTCACCTTCATCCAAAGCAACTTTTCCGGCATTGCATCCCACTGGCTTGACTGGACTCATAACGCTAACGGGATGTAAATGAAAATAAAGAAGCCACAACTTAAATAAATGAATATAGAAAACAAAACAAGCATATGAAGGCAAGTAGAAAAAGAAAAGATTGCACAAGTTCAACTCTGAAAAAAACATCAGTACCACCCTCAATTGATGCAAACAATGACCAGCCTCACCTGGCCAGCATACCAGCCCAAACACAATTAACTCATTGCAAGTACAACTAGTAACTCACATACAATACAAATACGTACCACTGTTGTTGGTGTCAAAACCGGCGGATCTCGAGTAGGGGGTCCTGAACTGTGCGTCTAAGGCGGATGGTAACAGGAGGCAGGGGACACGATGTTTTACCCAGGTTCGAGCCCTCTTGATGGGGGTAAAAGCCTACGTCCCGTTTGATTATTCTTGATAATATGAGTAGTACAAGAGTTGATCTACCACGAGATCGGAGAGGCTAAACCCTAGAAGCTAGCCTATGGTATGATTGTATGTCGTCCTACGGACTAAAACCCTCCGATTTATATAGACACCGGAGGAGGCTAGGGTTACACAAGGTCGGTTACAAAGGAGGAGATATACATATCCGTATTGCCTAGCTTGCCTTCCACGCCAACTAGAGTCCCATCCGGACACAGGACGAAGTCTTCAATCTTGTATCTTCATGGTCCAACAGTCCGGCCAAAGGATATAACCCGGATATCCGGATACCCCCTAATCCAGGACCCCCTTAGTAGCCCCTGAACCAGGCTTCAATGACGATGAGTCCGGCGTGCAGTGTTGTCTTTGGCATTACAAGGCGGGTTGTTCTCCAAATTTTGAATGTTTGTTAAGTAGTGTCCGGTCCCATAAATGTTGAACCTCTTGGCTTCTGCGCCCAATGAGGGCTATCTTCCACGCATCGAATGAATGCGAGGCGCCAGGGCCTTTTAACATTAGCCCCCTAGCCAGATAAATAAATTGTCTATTAAAGGGATGGGGATTCTTAGATCCAATTCATACCATCCTCCCCCAGCGAGAATCCATCGGAGCGTGCTTCGGAAAGATCCACTTCAGCATGGCCGACCTCCGCAGCTCCTCCTCCCGCCCCATAGCCCTAAGCCCAGTGATTGGGAGAGGTGTTCAGTCCCACATGGTGCCCGTCCGAGCCAGGCTCGCCACCTACAGTGGCGGGGAGCAAGCGAAGAGCTTCCCCAGCCCCTCTACGGGGGAGCGGGTATGCCTTGTCCCTTATTTAGTGAGGGGACTCAGATTTCCGATTCATCCGTTCCTCCGCAGGCTCCTGGAGTTTTACGACCTCCAACTGCATAATTTCACCCCTGCTTCTATTTTACACATTGCCGGCTATGTTGCCCTCTGCGAGTTATTGCTGGGCTACGAGGCTCATTTTGAGCTATGGAAAAGGTTATTTTGCCTCGTCCCTCGCACACAGAAGGGGTCACTTTATCAAGTGGGCGGAGCCGAAATATGGCGCATCACCGAAACCGAATACCTGTCCGGTACTCCAAAGAAGACGTCTGAAGACTGGCCTTCGGAATGGTTTTATATGGAGGACGTCCCCCTTCCGGACCCTGTTCAGCGGGGCCTTCCCGAGTTCAGCAATGCTCCTCCGAAGAAACGCCGAAGTTGGCGCCCATGGAGCCCCCAGGAGGAAGACAACCGGGAAGTCCTTTACCTGATGAACCGGATTAAAGCGCTGGCTCAATCAGGATTGATAGTAATCGAGGTTATGTCAATATGCATAATGCAGGGAGTGGAACCACTTCAATATCGAGAGCACCCCTCGTGCCGTTTTAACGGGGAGGATTACGCCACCCGTTGCGGGCGTAAGGGTCCGAACAATGCTGCCGCTTTAGCAAAAATTCTTTCCGAATTGTTCAAAGGAGAGGAAGAGGAGTTCATCCGCATCAAGCCACGGGATGGATTCTCCATGTACAACCCTCCAAGCTGGGTGAGTTATATCTCCTTACTCCCATTCTTCCCGCATTCTTTCTCGTAGGTACTCACCTTGACATTTTGCGGCAGGAACTGTGAAAAGCCATAAGGGAGGCCAACAGCCCTTCTCCACAACTAGAGGACCTTGACCGGGCCCTCGGTCCCGGACTCGAAGAAGATACGGACATATTCGTGGAGCTGATAGACCGGCAGTTCTATCAATTAAGCTGTGATGACGCCATGGTGGCCATTACGACCGACTATCCCGTTCTGCTTCCTGCGTCGCACGTAAAAAACCAAAAATCCCAACTCCAAAAACTAGGATTCCCTTTTAGACACTTCACCTACCATATACATATGGTGTTTTTACAGGGAAGGCATTTGGGACGCCATGCCGAACCCGCAGCAACTCGCCAACAAGAGGCACCAAGGCCGGGCAGGCCAAAAAGGAAGGCGGTCAGGACGGAGACGCCGGCGCAGAGGTATGACAGAAACCCCGCTCCGTGGTTGTCATCTTTCTTGAAATGTAATGACATCCATGTTTCTTTAACAGAAAAAATGCTTGCCGGAATATGTCCGGTGAGGCTGCCGATCATGCTTCCACCAGACGGGCTCCAGGACCGGACATGGAGGCAGAAGCCGACATGGGGCGGACGCCGAATACTCCCCCTACAGAGGATGCGGATAGGCTATCCGCTACAAATTCAGAAGTGGAGAGCGCCATGAATCATAAGCACCGTCGGGCCGTACTCCGCGACGCTTGCTTCTCACCAGAGGCATTTGATGCCTTCAATTCCCGAGAGGCATATCTCCGTGCTGCTCAAAATGGTCTAGCCAGAGCCACAGACCAGTATGTAAAGGATGTACGGGTAAGCAAATCTGACGATTATATGTATCAGTAGCCCCTGAGACTTGAAATAGTTAGCAGAACTGATTTAAGGATCATCTTATTGTGCAGGTTCTTACAGAGAAGAATAGTCGACTGTCACAGGAGCTGGAGGAATGTAAGACCCAACTTGGGGCCGCTGTTGCCGCATTGAAGGAACCTCAAAAGGCCCCAGCTGGTAACATTTCTTTCAAAGAATGGTAGGTACCATATAGCGTGCGGCATAGCTGCAGATCTAATAATAGATATTGCAGATGAATCTGGAGAGAATCCGGAGGAGCACCATGTTGTACGACAGCTAAAGTCCGGCGAACGTGTGCTGACTGAGGTCAGGCGGGAGAAAAAAATCTCCAAGACGCCAATACCAAGCTGAGCGTGGAACTGAAAGATGTTCGAGCCCAGCTTGCGGACTCCGAGAAGGAGAATAAGCGGCTTCGACGCGGCATTTTCAGTAAGTGCTTGAACGAACCCTTAATAAAGGGGACGGTGGAGAAGCCGGCTAACAGAGTTATGTCTGCAGGTAAGCTGATGGGTCGTCCAGCGGAGGAGATGCCCGAGTCTACGGGTGATCTTCTATCTGAGCTCTCACAACTACATGAACAAGTTCGGCAGGTGATGCAAGGTATTGCCCAAGCCTTGTGGCCATCTGTCTCCCTGCCAGAAGGCGTTGGAGAGCTTGTGGAGAAGCTCAAGGGAGCACGACGACGCTTCCGATTATAGAAAATATCTGCTTGTCGTTAAGGTGCCAGGGAAGCCCGGGCCATGGTGAAGACATGGTATACCAAGGCTGACCCAAATCACATGGCCGAGGTCGGACCTATGGGGCCCGACGGGAAAGAGATCCCCGTTAGCTTAGTCTATGGGCAAGTAGAATTAGCCGCAAAGTATTCCCAATAGGATTGTAGGCTAGACCGCCTATTGGATGGTATAGAAGAGGAATTTAGTCAGTCTACATGACTATGTAATTAAAGTGACATGTATAATGCCTTCTAACCGGATTGTAGATCATTTGTCATGGCGGACCTTTTCGCTTCAACCTCGGGACCCAATAGTCCGGAGTGTATCCGAATACCCGCTCAGTTATATATAAGAACCAGGGTATGCGTGGAGACCAGGCATAGGGGTCATTAGTGCTTGAACAGACAAGTGCCCAACTAGTTATGCTATATTACATGGGTAGTAAGAAACATCTTCCAGGGAGAATAGTTCTGTTAAGGGTTCCTTTCCCTGGGTACGCATGCCCTAAAGTGCATGTCCGGACTGCGGGAGGAAACACAGGAAAAAACATCTGGTGGCACATATGGAAAATAAATAAAAATCATCTTTTGTTCACCAACCAAATATTCTCTTAAGAACGCTAGCTTTCGGCTTCACCCAGTCTGAGGTACACATCCAGCTGACCCGGCAGTAACAATCGCAGAGGTGCTCCCCATATGCCCTAGCCGAATTAACGGGAACATAGGGCATAAATACAAGAGCCAGGCAACCCAGCTTGGCCAAAACTTAAGTCATATCGATGCATATAATGGCGAAGAAAAGGTACATGCGGAAGAATAACACATGTGCAAGGCGTGAAACCCAAATAGATAATTAAGATTGTGTGTAAGAAGCCCCCAGGTAAAATGAGCGCGGTTAGCGCATCTATAGTGTGCAAGCGAGGCACAAGTTGGCCCTTGAAGGCCTTGGGAAATAATAAAAGAAAGAAAGAGAAGAGAAAAAAACAGATAATATATATTCAAATAATGGACAGAGGAAGGAGACGAACATAGAGTCCGGCGCTAGGCGTAGAATCTTCGGAGCCTGGCTGCGTTCCATGGGTTCAGCTCAAGTCGATTATTCGATGCATCCCGCAGACGGTACGCTCCACCGATCAGAACTTGGTCGATAATGAAGGGACCTTTCCATTTGGGCTCGAGCTTGGTCTTTTTCTTCTCCGACAGGCATAGAACTAACTCACCAACATTATAAGTTTTGGCCCATACTTCTCTGCTTTGGTATCTGCGAGCATGTTGCTGATAGAATGCGGAATGGGCTTTTGCCACATTGCGCTCCTCCTCCAGGGTGTCCAGACTGTCCTGGCGATCGAGCTCGGCTTCTCTTTCTTCATACATGCACACTCAAGGTGAGTCATGAATTATGTCACAGGGCAGAACTGCCTCTGCGCCGTACACCATAAAGAAGGTTGTATATCCGGTACTACGATTCGGCGTGGTCCGCAGCCCCCAGAGTACGGAGTCGAGCTCCTCTACCCAGTGCGTGTTAGACTCCATTAAGGACCGCACTAATCTGGGTTTAATGCCGCTCATGATAAGACCATTTGCTCGCTCAACTTGGCCGTTGGTTTGTGGGTGATAGACGGAAGCGTAATCGAGCTTGATGCCCATGTTGCTGCACCAGAGTTTTACCTTGTCAGCCGTGAAGTTCATGCCGTTGTCAGTGATGATGCTGTG
Organism: Triticum aestivum; assembly: GCF_018294505.1. Lineage (NCBI taxonomy): Eukaryota > Viridiplantae > Streptophyta > Magnoliopsida > Poales > Poaceae > Triticum > Triticum aestivum. Next base: position 380,594,922 of record NC_057794.1, on the reverse strand, counting down.
GGGGACGCCATAACGGTGTACAACCCCGGATATGAAGTCTATCACTGGTCCGGATTCGGCTGTTTTAACAGGTTTGGCTTCTATCCATTTGGTGAATTTATCCACCATGACCAGTAAGTATTTTTTCTTATGGGTTCCCCCTTTAAGGGGTCCAACCATGTCAAGCCCCTAGACCGCGAAAGGCTAGGTAATGGGGATTGTTTGGAGGGCGGTGGGTGGCATATGGCTTTGGTTTGCAAAAAGCTGGCAACCGGCGCATCATTGGACCAAGTCCCGTGCATCTGCCTGAGCTGTCGGCCAATAAAAACCTTTACGGAAGGCCTTGCTTACAAGGGTCCGGCTGCGGCGTGGTGGCCGCCGAGTCCAGCGTGAATTTCTGCCAAAAGCTTCCGGCCTTCCTCTTCGGAGATGCACCTTCGAAGGACTCCAATAGTGCTTTTCTTATACAACTCTCCCTCGTGGACCCTGTAGGCTTTAGATCGCCGCACTATGCAGTGTGCCTCATTTTGGTCCTCGGGAAGTTCCTGCCTAGTTAGGTAGGCCAGGAATGGTTCTGTCCACGGGGCGATGACGGCCATTATTACTTGGGCTGAAGGTGTTATTTCGGTGGTAGAGCCTCCGATTATGTCAGAATGTTCGGTATCGGGCATTTTGGCCGGGTCCGGACTATTGTTACCGGTGTCCCCTTCCCATACCACCAATGGCTTAAACAGCCTCTCCAAAAAGATGTTTGGGGGGGGGGACCGCGTCGCGTTTTGCATCGATGCGGACGAGGATATCCGCCGCCTGATTGTTTTCCCGAGCCACATGGTGAAATTCGATCCCCTCGAACCGAGATGACATCTTTAGGACGGTGTTTCGATAGGCCGCCATCTTCGGATCCTTGGCGTCGAAGTCTCCATTTATTTGGGATATTGCGAGGTTCGAATCCCTGTGCACCTCCACGCGTTGAATGCCCCTGGAGACTGCCATCCGAAGACCATGCAAGAGGGCTTCGTATTCGGCTGCGTTGTTGGAGTCTGTATACAGTATCTGCAATACATACTGAACGGTATCTCCGGTTGGGGACGTCAGGACGATGCCAGCCCCCAGACCAGCCAGCATTTTTGAGTCGTCAAAGTGCATGATCCAATTGGAGTATGCACCGTACTCTTTAGGGAGTTCGGCTTCCGTCCATTCGGCGACAAAGTCGGCCAATACTTGCGATTTAATGGCTCGCCGAGGTTTGTATGTTATGTCGAACAGGAGGAGCTCAATGGCCCATTTGGCAATCCGGCCCGTAGCATCGCGGTTGTTTATAATATCATTAAGTGGCACTTCCGAGGCTACTGTAATTGAACACTCTTGAAAGTAGTGTCGCAGCTTCCGGGATGCCATGAATACCCATAGGCTATCTTTTGATAATGTGGGTACCGTGATTTGCATGGAGTGAGGACAGTGGATACATAGTATACCGGCTTTTGAAGAGGAAATTTATGTCCGTCAGCTTCTCGTTCGACGACGAGCACTGCGCTTACAACTTGATGAGTTACTGCAATGTACAACAACATTGGTTCGCCGATGTTTGGCGCGGCCAGGATTGGGTTGGTTGCTAGTATGGATTTTATTTCTTCCAATCCGGCTGTGGTAGCGTCCATCCACTCGAAGTGTTCGGTGCACCGAAGGAGGCGATAAAGTGGTAATGCCTTTTCTCCTAAGCGGGAGATAAATTTCTGGATTTTTTTGAGGTCCATTGCGATAGCCAACTGTGACAGAGCTCGGATTTTGGCCGGATTAGCTTCAATTCCTCTACTGGAGACAATGAAGCCCAGGAGCTTTCCGGCTGGTACGCCGAAAACGCATTTTTTCGGATTGAGCTTGATTTCGTATGTTCGGAGGTTGTCGAATGTGAGCCTCAAGTCGTCTATTAGAGAGTCGACGTGTTTGGTTTTAACGACCACATCATCTATGTATGACTCTACTGTTTTGCCGATCTGTTTCTCCAGACATGTCTGGATCATGCGCTGATATGTTGCGCCGGCGTTTTTGAGCCCAAAAGGCATTGTGTTAAAACTGAAGGGGCCGTATGGTGTGGTAAATGCCGTTGCGGCTTGGTCAGACTCCGCCATCTTATTTTGGTGGTAGCCGGAGTATGCATCGAGGAAACACAATGACTCGTGTCCTGTGGTAGCATCGATCATTTGATCAATGCGGGGGAGGGGGAAGGGATCCTTTGGGCAAGCCTTGTTGAGGTCCTTGAAATCGACACATAGGCGCCAGGATTTGTCCTTCTTTGGTACCATCACCAGGTTTGCTAGCCAGTCCGGGTGTTTTATTTCTCTAATGAATCCGGCCTCCAATAACTTGGCTAGTTCCTCTCCCATAGCGTGTCTCTTAGGTTCAGAGAAATGCCGAAGAGCCTGCTTGACCGGCTTGAATCCCTTTAGGATATTGAGGTTGTGCTCGGCCAGCTTGCGTGGGATTCCTGACATGTCTGATGGGTGCCAAGCGAATATGTCCCAATTCTCGCGCAGGAACTCTTGTAGTGCGGCATCCATGGCGGGGTTTAACTGTGCCCCGATGCAGGTTTTTTTTGTAGGGTCCGTTGGGTGGACTTGGAATTTGACTATTTCATCCGCTGGTTTAAAAGAGGTGGACTTGGATCTCTTGTCAAGTATCACGTCGTCCCTGTCCACTTTGGAGCGTAGCGCAGTTAATTCCTCGGCCGAAAGGGCTTAGGATAATGCCTCGAGGGCCAATGCGGCTGTTTTGTTTTCGGCGCGGATTGCTGTGTTCGGATCACTAACGAGAGTGATGATTCTATTGGGCCCGGGCATTTTGAGCTTCATGTACCCATAATGGGGAATGGCTTGGAATATCGTGAACGCCTCCCATCCCAAGAGGGCGTGGTATCCACTACTGAACGGGGCCACTTGGAATGTAATTTCTTCGGACCTATAGTTCTTCGGTGTGCCGAATACCACATCTAATGTGATTTTCCCAGCACAGCGTGCTTCCCGACTGGGGATGATTCCTCTAAAGGTTGTGCTGCTTTGCACAATGCGGTTCCAGACCATTTCCAGTTTTTGAAGAGTTTCCTCGTAGATGAGGTTTAATCCATTGCCGCCGTCCATGAGTACTTTGGTGAGTCGAAAGCCGTTAACAATTGGACTGAGGACCAGTGCCGCTGGTGCTCGGGCTGTTCGGAATTTAGGTTCGTCACTGGCATTGAAGGTAATAGCCATGTTGCTCCATGGATTTATTGCTGCGGAGTGTTCGCTTGCGCCTATTATTTGATGCGAAGGTCTCAAAGATTGTTAATACCGTATTGTTATCACTGGGATGGTGCTCTGTGGCATCTGGGATGAGAAGATCCTCGCCGCTTTTGGCCACATGCCGGAGTATCCAACATGCTCTAAGGTTGTGTGTTGGTATGGTATCTGTTGTACTATGAATTTTGCAGGGTCTGTCGAGCCATCCCTCCAATACGGTTCCACTCCCTATAGAGGGTTTTTGCTTTTTTGTAATTAACTCGGGTGTCTTATGATATTGCATCCTTTTTCCTCGGACTGGGTGTATATTTGGAGCCGGATTATCCCAAAATTCCGTTTCGGTTTTCCAGGCACTTTCCATCGCACAGTACTTTCGTACTATGGATGCCAAGTCGGCAAAGCGTGATATGTCACGGCGACTTATGGCGTTAAGGATTCCCTTGTTCGTGCAGTTATTGCAGAAAAGTGAGACCGCGTCTTCCTCGCGGCAGTCCTTAACCTTGTTCATCACAAGGAGGAATCTAGCCCAATAATGATGTACTGTTTCATGGGGCTCTTGCCTGATGTGGGAAAGATCGTTTATGTCTAGGTGGGTGGGTGGTTTTGAGTCCGAACCCCTACCCAATTTGAGACCCAAGGGCCAAGGAGTTTCCGATCTTGGAAGTTCGGATTCCAGGATGTTGCCCGATGAGTCTGGCCCGCTTCCTGGCTCTAGGTTCAGGGTTTGGGTGATGTCCTCCCATAAACGGGTATCTGGCTCGGAGAGCTCAGGAATCCAGATATAGTTAGTCCTCAAGATAGAGGAAGAATCGCCGCATTGTTCCTCCACCACCGCAACATGATGGGTGACCGGTGGAGAGTTAATCTCCCTTTGATCGGGTTTAAGCCCAATCCGATCATAGTTCGTAGCGACTCCCAAGGCGGCGATGCGATCCAAGAGCTCGTTTAGGGAAGAGATCTCCATTGGATCCATCTGCTCGGCGAATTCCGAGACGACGTGGAGGCTATTTTCGATGACCCGAGAAGTCATCGTCGGTGCAGCAGCCGAACAGGCGGTCATGATAAAACTGCCTAGCCGGAGAGTTTGGCCGACAGCCAGGGCTCCCCCGGTGATAATGTTGTTTTTAACAACGAGATGAGGCATCCTTCCTTACGGTGACGTCACAGAGGAACTCTCAATGAAAGCACCAATGTCGGTGTCAAAACCGGCGGATCTCGGGTAGGGGGTCTTGAACTGTGCATCTAAGGCGGATGGTAACAGGAGGCAGGGGACATGATGTTTTACCTAGGTTCGTGCCCTCTTGATGGAGGTAAAACCCTACGTCCTACTTGATTATTCTTGATAATATGAGTAGTACAAGAGTTGATCTACCACGAGATCGGAGAGGCTAAACCCTAGAAGCTAGCCTATGGTATGATTGTATGTCGTCCTACGGACTAAAAACCTCCGGTTTATATAGACACCGGAGGAGGCTAGGGTTACACAAGGTCGGTTACAAAGGAGGAGATATACATATCCGTATTGCATAGCTTGCCTTCCACGCCAAGTAGAGTCCCATTCGGACACGGGACGAAGTCTTCAATCTTGTATCTTCATGGTCCAACAGTCCGGCCAAAGGACATAACCCGGATGTCCGAATACCCCCTAATCCAGGACTCCCTTCACTGCATATTCATCTTCAGAATCAACTTCGATATCATCTTCTTCAGATGCAGCATCTTCAGCTTCGGCACGAGCACGCTTCTTCACACCTTTGTTCACCTTCGCAGGAGAAACTTTGCGCTTCTTATTTTCTTTCAACAAAGAGAGCTCTGGACACTACAAAAAAACACTTCCGTGATGATACGTGTTTGTCATAGTAGGTCGCTTTTTTTTGTCATGCATGTACATCCATGACAAATTTATGACAGAATCAAGATAGTCATACCTGTGCTGTCGTAGAAGTGTTCCATGACATTACCAAAATTATCATCACGGAAGTGTCCACTTCCATGACGATAAATCATGCGTCACATAAGTGCTTTCGTCAAGGGTGACCGACACGTGGCATCCACCATAACGGAACACCGTTAATCTATCAGGCCGGGTTTTGGATCCGATGACCCGTTAACAGCCCCGACCAATGTAGATTTTCCACTTGTAAAATCATCATTGGCTAGAGGAAACACGTGTCAGCTCATCGTTGGGACAGATGTCATGCACTCATTGGACAGGAGGCACCTATTATTGTTCGACACGTGGCACGGCCCAACAGTGGCCCATTCCGGTGAAAAAGGCCGACCCAGTAAAACTTAGCAGGCCAGCCCATATAAGGCCTACTTGTGCCAGGTCCATTTAAGCCCACGGCCCATACGAGACGTGCCAATTCGGCCCGTTAAAGATTTGACACCATTGCAGCCCATCGTCAGTTCAAGCCCGTTAACAGCCCGCTATATATTTGGGCTCAATATCGGCCCGATGAGATTTCAGCCTGTTAATGGCCCATTTAATGGATGGGCCAATTTTCAGGATGTACATCTTTCGACCTTTAAGCGACCCATTTAAATGTTGGGCTAATTTCCGGCCCGGTGTGTCTTTCAACCTGTTGACGGCCCATAAATCTGATGGGCCGTTTGTAGTCAGACTTGAGTTTCGGCCTTTTAGCGGCCCATTTAAGTGTTGGGCCAATTTCTGGCCCGGTGTCACTTTCAGCCCGTTGACGGCCCATAAATCAGTTGGGCCAATTGTAGTCGGACCTGAGTTTTGGCCTCTTAGCGACCCATTTAAGTGTTGGGCCAATTCCCAGCCCTGTGTGCCTTTCGGCCTATTAATGGACCATAAATGAGTTGGGCCCTTCATGGTCCAATACCAGCCTGGTTTCTGTTTCGGCCTGCTAAAGGCCCACAACACAGTTGGGCTGTTTACAATACGACCTGACTTTCGGCCTCTTAGCGGCCCATGCTCTTCATGGTCCAATACAAGCCTGCTGTCTCTTTCGACCTACTAAAGGCCTACAGTATAGTTGGGCCATATGTAGCCCAAACTTAGTAACGGCCTGTTAATGGCTCGTGAAATAAATTGGGGCCACCTGTTGCCCACTTCGATGTCGGCCTGTTAACGACCCGGGAGGTAAGAGGGCCGACCATTAACTTTCGGCCTAATAACGGCCCATTAACTTAATGGGCCCACTAAAGTTCGTTCATGTCTTTAGGCCAAATTAGATAATTTGAGCCCATTACGACGAGCAAAGGTACGACATACAGGGAATAACGTTGCACATCCAGAATATATTACAGGAAATTACATCCACTGGTCAATCAAAGATTGATGCCAGTGCAAATAAATGAGCAGAACCTAACCATCTACAACGTCACAATCTGCAACCTCAGCACAGATGACACCCATAAGCATGTGGGCAAGTTCTTCCTGCTTTGCCACACTATCTCTAAAAACATTGATCAGTTGTGTGTCGCACGACTCTTCACCTCTGATTCATCCACCATTTCCATCATTGCTTCAGCCATTATTTAGTTCACAAACATACATTTATTCTGTTGCATTCGAGACAGAGGATACTGAACAGATTCAGATGTTGATTTTGGCAGGCTTGTATTATTGATAGTGGAGAGTGTCTTGACCACTGCATCATAACATAAATTAGGACGGGAACCAAACAGATTAATCATGAGTTATTGCCATATTACCTGGCCTAGATTTACTGGAAAGAAACAATGGGGTTGCCTTGCTGTTTTCAGAGTTTGTCTTCTTATCTTCAACAGCCTGCACAAAATTAACACACTAGCATTGCTATCATTGGCCAAGTCAGATAATAGGAAAGCAACATTGACACAACGAACGTTTGGGCAACTAGCCTACACCAAATTAACACAATATGGCACAACTATCATCAGCCAGGTAAGGTAATACGAAAGCAACATTGACACAATGAATGAATGGGCAACCAGAGAAGCACTACAATTCAGTAATGTGAGTGATATGAGATAGCACATTCATGCAGCTCAGTACGCAAAACTACCAGGCAGTTTTCCTTACAAAAATCAACATTGGCGGCTTTAACATTTTGCTACAACTAATTTTAGATCAGATAAAGGTTAGATTCACGCCGATTAACAAAATACATGTTGATGTAAAAATAGTGATATACAACAGGTACTTACATCAGCACTGGAGCACAGAGAATTCCCGCAAGATATTTTCCTCGAATACGATCCCAATGGAGGAAGTCTTGTATCATTTAACCTTATTTTCTAAAAGAGAGACGGGTAAGAAACATGTAGAAAATATGATCAGAATGCTATAAAATTTCATGATGCAAGGATACACACACGCTTCTTAGAATGGAGTTGACATTCTTTTGCTGGACTGGAGCTGACTAGTTCTTTGGCCACTGGAATCTGCTTATTATCAGTGGGAGTTGGGTTTCTCTGTGCTGGAGCAGTATCTATGAAAAATGGAGTTGGTTTATTATCTCCTGGCGTTTGGATCTTTTGCAAAGACCTGGTTTGTAACCCTTCAGATTCTAACATAGCCGTCTTCCCCTTGCATGCCTTATATAGAAGAATGGTGATTCAGTTATAAAACATGCTACAGCAGAGATGGAATAGGTACTGAAGAATAGAAAGGCATGACATATTGACATGTATTCACTCCATCCAGAAATAAATGGATGGGGCTAGGCGTATTTCAGTTCTAGATACATCCAGTTTTATCCATTTCTGCAACATTTAATCCAGACGGAGGGAGTATGATGTAAGAGCTAGGGATACGACAGGACAACACAGTAAAAAAACGCTGAAAAACCCACTGCAGAACCAAAGTATTCAAACCCACTGATATGAGATAGTACACTCATGTAGCTCAGGATGCAAAACTACCAGGCAGTTTTCCTTGCAAAAATCAACATTGTGGCCTTTAATCATACATTTTGCTACAACTAAATTTAGATCAGATAAAGGTTGGATTCACGCCGATTAACAAAATACATGCTAATGTAAAAATATAGTGATATACAACAGGTACTTACATCTACATTGGAGCACAGAGAATTCCTGCAAGAATCTTTCCTCATAAACGATACCATTGCATAAAATCTTCTATCTGTTAAGCTTATTTTCTAAAAGAGAGATGGGTAAGAAACATGTAGAAAATATGATCAGCATGCTATACAATTTCATGATGCAAGGATACGCACACGCTTCTTAGAATTGAGTTGACATATTTTTGCTGGACTGGAGCGGACTAGTTCTTTGGCCACTGGAATCTGCTTATTATCAGTAGGAGTTGGATTTCTCTGTGCTGGAGAAGTATCTATAAAAACTAGAGTTGGTTTATTATCTCCTGGTGTTTGGATCTTTTGCAAAGGCCTTGTTTGTAACCCTTCAGATGCTAACATAGTCGTCTTCCCCTTGCATGCCTTGTATAGAAGAATGGTGCTTTAATTATAAAACATGCGGCATCAGAGAGATGTAATAGGTACCGAAGAATAGAAAGGCATGACATATTGACATATATTCCCTCCATCCAGAAAAAAATGGATGGGTCTAGGCGTATTTCAGTTCTAGATACATCCTTTTTTATCCATTTTGGCAACATGTAATCCGGACAGAGGGAGTATGGTGTAAGAGCTAGGGATACGACAGGACAACACAACAAAAAAAACTAGTTGAATGTAAAACTATATGCTAGAGGAATACGTACAGAAATAACTAAGGCAACATACACGTGTATGATTGGGAAAATAAGATGGCATTGCAACAGAGCACTAGAACAGCACTTCAATGTAAAAAACATGGTATGGTAGACAGATGAAGTACATACCGATGAATAACAATGCATAAGATATTCAGAAGCATGATGTCCAAATTAAGCAGATGGCATTGCGATAGAGTAGAATGACATTACTTGAATTTGAAAACATGTTATCATGAATGGAATAGGTACTGAAAAACAGGAAGGTATGACATATTTACATGCATGATCAGCATGCTAAGCACATGGCATTGCAACAGAGTAGATACACTCCAGGACATTATATGCATGTTGTACCCATATCACATGCCAAGTTAGAGCAAGGACCTTGTGGGGTGAAGAGGATTCATCATCTTTCTGCAAGTCTTCTGAAGAACTGCCTTTACATGTTCCATCATATTGGGTATCATTGACATCAAGTTTATTGGCCTTTACATTGCTCCGTGAGGTTCTTGTGGATATATCAGTGTGTGCAACTATATCTGACATGCATGGAAGACAACTGGTAGTTAGATTTATGTAATGAGTGCCTGTAGGAGACGACATAAATAGTAGGACTGGGGTTAACTAGCAGCAACAGGTCTCATAAACTAAAGGGAGAACACATGTGAAAGCTACAGAATATGTATCGTTTGTACTCGAGATTAACTAGATGGCACACAAAAGTATTAAAGAACAACATAGGAAATACTAGAAGTGGTATAATACTATAATCACCAGCCTGTGGGATAGCATTGGCTGATGGATGATAACTATGGAACAATGTTACCTAAAGAACAAGTATCTTAGATGAACTATGGAACATCGTTAACTCCTGAACAAGACCCGTAAGAGATCAGCATGAATATACAGTGAAATGTGATGATCTATTTTCCATGCTTAGATGAATAACAAAGCCATAAATGTTGCACACAAGTAAGATGAGGGTACAACCTATCTGGCTGCCATCCATAGGAGTGAGCATCATGTGCTGACTTGTCGATGGCCCTGCAGTTGTTGTGGATGTGCATGTCGAGCACACGCATTCGATGTAGGGAACTGTTGAGTGGGGACTATAGCTCCCTTCTGGTGTATGCTTCCCTTGTTGGAGCAGCTGTGGTGAGTCGGAAGACGGTGTGTGTGAAGATGCAGATAACGCATAATGTTAAGAACGACATATCTCTTTGATCTGAAGAAATACACTAAGAGATCAACAACAATGTACGAGAGTGGTCACACGTCTGATGACTGAAGACTAAATTGGGGTCACACGATTTTATTTTATTTCAGTATTGTCCGATCTACGCCGGATGGCTGGCCGTCTTGTGCCTCCCGGCTGACGCTGTTCGGAATCTTCCCCAAAGAGCCAGCGACCAACGGCAGAGCAGCCTACCTCTGCCGTCCGTGGCCCCAGCCAAAACACCGCTCCCCGCCGCACCGCACTGCCGTGGTTGCGCCGCCCCCGGGCCAATCCACAAAGACTCCCCGTCATCCAGATCCGGCGGCGGCAGTACCTTCAACCCACGCAACTCTAAAAGATATCCATCTAAGCGCTGCTTCCGTGGCGAACTTGCGGCCCCGCACCCTTACGTTAGACACCAGCCAACCGACAGCCTAGGAGCTCCGCCGCTTCGAGGGGTGCTGCTTCCCATTTCAAATTGATTGGCCCAGAATAAAAATTCAGACAACTGACGCCTAAATAAAGTGATTTGAGATGAGGGTGCAACCTATCTGGCGGCATGGTGAAGTAGGTAGGTCCAGCTGCCGAGTCGGTGAGGCCGGCGCGGTTGCGGTGGCGACCGGCGGCAGGGAAAGAGCGATGTCGCGACGGTCGATGGCTACACCGAAGCAGCGCCAAGACTCTGGACGGATCCGAAGTTGGAGCCGCTCCGGTGCCGTGAACAATGGCAGGGGTGAATTGGCTCCGGTATGGTTCATGCGGCCGTCGTCGAGGCAGCACTAGCAGCACGGAGTAAGAGGCACACGGCCCAGTGCACGATGGCAAGTGGACAACGTCTCCGGCATTAGGGAGGAGGGCGGATGTGAAATTGGTGTGGTGGGGGTGCCATAGAGGTGGGGCTGAGGTTTCGCGGCTCGGGAGAAGGGAGCTTCCTGGGGAGAAGGTGATTTGGCACCCACGAGGTATGAATGGGGGCGGGCGGGGGAAATTGGGAGGGGAGTGGAACCATGTCTTACGGACGCATTTGTCTGAAATGTGAGGGGGAGTTACAATTCTACCCTTGCCTATAGGCTTCTCGGCTTGGGTCTGTGTACTGAGGGTCGGGGATAGTAGAGTAACTTTGCTTCTCTGGGCGGGAGCGATTTCGGGCGAGGAGGGCGTGTTTTGAACTATAGTGGGCGCGAACGATTTCGGGCGAGGAGAGCGTGTTTTGAAATAGTGGGCGCGAGCTATTTCGGGCGAGGAGAGCATGTTTTTCTGACCATGGTTTATGAATTATTCGGCACATGTCATTTCGTCCGAGGAGAAGGCGCGCTTGGATGAAGTTACGAACCTACCCTCGATGTACAACAGTCCAATTGATGCGTGTCCCACATAGGACGGTTATTTCGTGTCTCCCATTTATTTGCTCGGGCGAATTCCACCGAGCAGAGAGGATGTTTAACGGTTTGTTCAAATTTTGGGAGAACGAGCATCCATGTCTACCTTACCAAGTCAATTCGGATCAAATTTTGAAATATTAGCTTGCCACTTCTTTTTTAGATGGAGAGATGATGCTCGGGAGTAATGTGTTTTTACATGCTCGTTGCTAGCGATTTACTATATGACAAATAGTTTACCCACTCAAAAACGCGAATCAGACCCAAAATGAAATATCTCGATTCAATGAAATAGCTCGTTCAGTAGGTCAAAATAGTGAACTAAATCCAAAATTGAACACCTCAATCGAGTAGCATGTTGTGCAGTATTATAGCACTCCAAGAACATGTTGAAAGTAAAATTAATGAACTTGTTTGATATACACATATATCCGTTCATGTGTGGATTGCAGACAACATGTTCTCAATTTAAATATTTGAATGCAAGTTTATATCAAAACATGGTTTATATCAGTCTTTGATGCATAAAACGCGACCTCCCCCTCTCCCGGACTCCTGTTCTCTCTCTCTCTCACTCTCTCTCTCTCTCTCTCTCTCTCTCTCTCTCTCCGACAATCTTCAATTCTGTCGCACGCATCTGACACAAAAACCTTGTTCGTCCCTCTCCCTTTCTCTCCATCTCTCTCTCTCTCTCTCTCTCTCCCTCTCTCTTTCTCTCTCTCTTTGTGTGTGTGTGTGGGGGGGCGGTCTTTCTAGTTCGCATGCATATATACACCATCTATAGGTCTCTCTCGCACACTATGTATGATACTCTAGCTAGTCCAAGCTAGATATCTTGGGTGCACTCATTGTACGCACACAGATTCCTTGGCTCTTTTCCTGTAACTCTCTCACGCACCACTATGTCGTCTCGCAGCTCTTCCCCCCCTCTCTCAAACTCTCCATCCACCTGGGTCACACATACACATGCATATCTCACTCACACTCGATAGGCCCATCTAAAACTCTATCTCTCCCCTCGTTCTCTCTCCATCTCACACCCGCACACACACAATCTCATGCCCAACTAGCCAAGTATGATGGTCTCTCACTCAATTGTAGGCACACGCAGTCCCCCCTATATGTATATGACTAGATAATCTTAGTCTCCATCACAAACATGTGCATGGTCTATCTCAATTTCTCTCGGGGCATCTTTCTATCGCGCACGCACTCCCTCGATCTCCCACCCATATAGTCCCCTCACAATCTCGACGGGATCTCTCTATCACAAACACACCCTCTCTCCCTTCCCATGCGTCCATGCCATCCATGTGTCCCTCTCGACCTTTGTTCCTTGTTGTCCACACCTCTATTGGACATGTGCTACAGGGGTGTCTCTCTCCGTTGCAAACAATCACACACTAGCTATCTTCGTGTATCTCCGCGCCTCGCTTTTCCATCTCGGAGATGCATGCGTGATATGTTCGCATAAGAAACGAAAAAACACACACTCTCTCTAATTTATCGTTTGTTGTCACTTTCTCTTTCACACACATACTCTTTTTGCACACTTACTCATTCTCCTTCACACGCACTTGATCTGTCTCGACTAAGGCACTCTCCTCGGTGCATAGCATATAGATTTATTGAAAAGTCAAACATCACAAAGTTTGACCATGTACGTGGAGAAACAAAATTACATCTAGTACGGCAAACATATACCATTAGATTCACCACGAGATGTAGTTTTGTATGATGTATCTTTGGTATTGTAGATATAAATAACATTTGAATAAACCTGATCAAAGTTTCCAAAGTTTGACTTCTAAAAAAATTACATGCACTGCATTATCGAGCGGATGGAATATCTCTTTCCCCCTCTCATCTATCTGACGCACCACTCAACCTTATCGGGGCTCTCAATCTCTCTCAAACTTTATTGGTCAGTATGGTTCGTGACCTGACCCTCATGCCTTGATGGCCGGTACTTCCTGGTGTGGACGTGAGATGTAAAATATTTCTTCCTGGCCAGGCTTTTGTGGTGCTGAAGCGTTTGGTTCATGCCTGGGCCAGGCAAAGCATCAATGTCCCATCAATCAATCCATGCATCAATTATTTAATGCTAATATCCATCCATGTTGCTGTTAGCCTCGTGGCCACACGACCAGACACGACCATGCGTTCGAAATCAGTCGCCTGGGCCAGGCTACTTGTAGTGTCTGGAGTTCAGCCAGGCTAATTAAAGTGCAAGGGAACCCAGGCCAGGCGGGCTTTCTTTTTCACAGGGTAGCAACCAAACAAGCGTGCATGAAATCCATCCACAACCCCAGGCAAGGCAAAAGATGCTCAGGACGCAAGCCAAACTGGCCTTATATCTCCCTGGTTCATACATACACATGTCTTGCTCGAGCTATACATATAGACCCATCCAACACTCTCCGCCCTTGTTCGCTCTCCATGTGACACACACCCCCCTAAGTACCATAATCCCTCAATCCATCATAGGCGCACACTATCCCCCTCCTAAGTATGATTATATCTTACTAGCCATCAGGAACACACGTATTGTCTCCTTCCATCCATACGTCTATCTCGATATCTCTCGGGGCATCTTCTATCGCGCGCACACCTTGTCACTCGATCTCCCACCCACGTAGTCCCATCACGATCTCTAGGGGATCTCTCTATGACAAACATACACTCTCTCCTCCCCATGTATGCATTTTCTCCGTACGTCTCTCTCAACCTCTCTCCCTTGTTTGTCAGACCCCTCTTGGCCACGTGCTAGGGGTCTTGCTCTCTCGGTTCCAAACAACCACACACTATCTCCTCACCTTGCCTCCATTGTTGAAGATGCATGTGTGATATGTTTGCATAAGACACGCACGCTTTTTCTCTACTTTTATCGTGTGTTGTCCATGTCTCTTTCACACACGCACACACACTTTTTTCACTCACTCATTCACTCTCTCTCTCTATCTCTCTCTCTTGTTAGGGACTCTGTCATGTCCATAAGCATATGGATGTTTTGAAAAGTCAAACCTCAGAAACGTTTGACCAGGTATATGTGGAGAAAAACATTTACATCTAGAACGATCATTAGATTCATCACAACATGTACTTACTTCATACTATCATTTATCTTTGGTATTGTAGATATAAGTAATTTCTTTATAAACTTGGTCAAAGTTTCAAAAGTTTGACTTAAAAAAATGTTGGGACCTACATTACGAAGGGGGGGAGGTGCCCCTTCTTTCTCTTCCGTTATATCTCACGGGCCTCCCCTCTCACTCGAACTCTCTATACCGACGGATTATACGCTCACTATGTCAGCGTATAGCTCCGTATATTGTTTAGTTGACCGGTCAACCAATCCTCATGCTGCCCTGTTAGCTCGTGTTCTGTATCTTCGTGTGCTGGCCCATGTGGCAGTGGGTGAAAATAAGTAAACTAGAGGCCCATCTGACACACGGTGAAGTAAACAAAGTTGAAACCACTCGGGGTAGCACCCCGCACGCTAGTAAATTGAGGGCGCATTGAGGACAAACTTCTTGCGTAGGAAGGACGCACTCGCGCACAATTCACCACTGCGCGGCGGCATGCACAGAAGGACGCAGTCGCGCACACCCAGCACACAACACACACCAGCACATGTGTACACTGGCGTCGCCGCCGGTTGAGATGGACGGCGAGGCAGCCAACAAGCGGAGTCGGCTCGAGCCAAAACCGCATCCGGCGAGCCTGGACTTCATGAGAAGCCTTCCCAATGACACGCTGCTCGTCATCATCGGCCTCCTCCCCACCAAATCTGCCGTGCGGACCGCCCTGCTCTCCCAACGGTGGCGCCCCCTCTGGCGCTGCGTCCCCCTCAACCTCACCGCCGACAGCTGCCTCTGCGACTGGGATTGCAAACGCATGGCCGCAGTCTCCAAGATCCTTTCATCGCACCCTGGGCCAGCCAAACGCCTTGACATCCGCATGTTCAGTACCAACTGCAAGGTCCAACCCAAGCTCGACGAGTGGTTCTTATCCCCCGCCCTAGATCATCTTGAGGAGCTCAGCTTTGAAGCTGGACGATGTCGCCCTCTGCCGCCGTCCGTGCTCCGCCTCACGCCAATGCTGCGCCGCGCCAGCTTCAGCTCCTGCTATCTTCCCCAGATTAATGCCGCGCCCGCTCTTCTTCTCCCTCAACTCAAGCAGCTCGACCTCTTCGATGTTGTCATCTCGAAGAAGGCTATGGAGCACCTGCTCTGCAGCTGTACTGCGCTCGAGTACCTTCGTCTTGAGCAGATCCACGGGTTCATTAGCCTCCACATCGCCTCGATGAATCTCCGATGGATTTATGTGTCTTGCTGGCCCCGCAACAAGACATCAATTGGGAAGGGATCACTCCAGCTGTTCCACGTTATGGTCATTGAGAATGCGCCTTTCCTTGAGAGATTGCTTGTATCGGATCTAGAAGGTCCAACAAAATCAGGGTCATTGACGCGCCGAAATTGACAGCATTGGTGTACTCGTCTGCCAAATTCTCCAAACTCTTTATTGGATCCGTAATCGTTCAGGTACAACACTCATCTTCTTCTCCGTCTTCTTGAAATTCACATTTTTAAATTTCTTCTTGATGTATTTACGACCGTCTTCCAGAAAATGATTCCCACAAGCTTGACCCAGTCCATGCGCACAGTGAAGATCTTAGCACTAAAATCTATCGGCCCCAATCTGGATCAAGTTGTTGGATTCCTTACATGCTTTCCGTGCACGGAGAAGCTACTCATCGAGGTGAAACTTCTTTCCTATAAGTAAACGGTAATCACAACGTAGCTCAATTTTTTCGTAATTTTCCCAAATGACAAGTGTAGTGTTCAAAACTGCATCTACGCACTGCACTGAAAGAAATGTTTTTAGTATTTTTTTCTCACGTGATCACCTGCATCGTTTTTATGCTGTACTACTATAGTAGCCTAGGCTAATCATAGTGGAAAGTAACTTAGACTACTCCAGTAACTCTATGGTTACCCTAAGAGCAAGTACTACCTCCGTCCTGGTTTACTCTTCCAATTTTGTAGTATCAAAATTTGACCATAGATTTAACTGACAAAATGTTAATGCATGTCACTAAGAACTATATCGTTGGATTCGTATTTGAACATAATTTCAAATGGTGTAATTTTTAGTGACATGCATTGGCATTTTCTTAGGTAAATCTATCGTCAAAATTTTATACTAAATATGAGGTAGTATCACAAAGTGGGCTATATAGGCCAAAACATGTGCCAAATTCACTTGTGATGCATTTGGCATCGATGCCCCTCCATTGCTCACCTGGTGTCCCAATCTGGATCACCTACTTTGCTCCGGTGCCAAATTAACTCACACAATTAAAAAAACACTACGTGGGAGAGAGAGAGGACTGAGGCAATAAAAAAACACTTGTTTGGGAGAGTGAGAGGCTGGTGTAGTTGGTTTGATTGATTTGTTTATACATGTGGGTCTGTGTGCACAGCGGTGCCAACTCTCTCACATCGCGAGAGCGGTTCCAACATCTTTTGATTTGACATCGATGCATGTTGTGTGGCATACTTGTGCGAAATATGGCATCGGCCACATAGTGGAAGGCAACAAATGCCCAAGCTCTTCATGTGCTCCTAGTTAATTGAGAGGAAACAGAAAGAGAGAGAGAGAGAGAGAGAGAGAGAGAATATCACTAACCATCCAACCCTATCATATGAGCAAATGATATTGGTACCTCTTGATGACACAACAATCTTATGCAGCCAGCTGCTCTAATATGTTCTCTTCTTTTGCAGATAAAAAAAGACCCGAAAGTGAAAAATGTGCTGCACTATAACAATCTCATCGAATGCCTTGATTTCCATCTTACAGAAATTGATTTGATTGACTACCGAGGCAGCACATCTGAGATTAAATTGGCCAGGTTCTTTGTTCTGGAGGCAAGTGTGCTCAAGGTAATGAGGTTTGGCATTCTCTGGCGCAACAATGAATGGCGCGCTGATCACCGCATGCGTCTAAGCCTAAATGACAAAGTCTCCGCAGAAGCTGAATTTGTTTTTGAAACATCAAGTGGCCAGAGACTCGAAAACTTATTTGCCCATTAGTGACTTGTCAGGGCGGTGGATTTTAGTTTGTACGATAATGCTGCATCCACCTAAAGTAACAAAAGTTCTTACATAAACTTCCTAGTAATTCCCTCTTCGTAGGTGCAGGATTACTCCTAACATTTGTAATATGAGTTTGAAACTTGTAATATTGTCGTGTCCTATTCCTGCGTTTTCAAAATCCTGCGAATCAAACAGGTCCTGAGTTGGTGATGATGTTGTGCCTCCCATCTTTCACCAATAGCCATTGGATCTAGATCTGACGCATACAAACCAAGCTTCTCGATTTTTGCAAAAAGATGCCCGCACTTGTTCCCTATTTACAAACAACTCCTTGTCTCTCACAAACAGCCTTATCTCCTCTCCACCACATCTAGAAGGCCATGGAAAAATCTAGCGCGATGGTCGCTGCCGGCGCCGTCCACCCCCAATCTTGGTATTCTGTGCAATGCACGGGCATCTACGCACGGGGAATTATGTCGAACAGGGCTAGTTGTAAGTAGGCTAGCTCTACAGCCATTATGATAGTGACTGCAGACGGTGAGGCTGACTATGGTATGCCGAACACGGCGCCTATACTCAGGTGTCATCTCCACCGCAGGGTCTTGTCACTTCACTGTGAGGAGCAGCACGTAATAATTTGACCAACGGGTAGTACAGTGCTAGTACTCCTACTACATTGGTAGTAGTACTACTACTAGTACTAGTAGCACCACCGTCTGGATTTAGGAGTACTACCATGTCCATCTGGATTTTAGTATTTGACTAGCAATATCTAGTAATGCATGTCACAAAAAATGTACTACTGCCTCTGTAAATAAATACATGGTGTTTTATTCCTATCGGCGAGAGAACTTAATGTATTTTTGCTAACTAGAGTAATAGGATTACGTGCAATGAACTAAACACTGCATGTCATGTTGGGTAGTCTCAAGTCATTGAAAGCATGCACGACCCACATCTCTCATTGGTTGATATGTCACGAAATAAGAAACAAGGAGGGAGTTAATGCACCATGCCTAAGTGTTTTGGGATTATTTTGTTTTCATAAGGTAACTTACACAACATTTTTGTTTACATGCATTAACACTTTATTAGTTAAATCAAAGGTCAAAACTTGGCGCAAAATGCAAAGGGGACCAATAAACCAGTAAACATCAAACTTCTCTCGTTTGGCCCCAACTAGAGGTCCGGTGAGATGACTATACTGCATCGGCACGGAGGGGGACACAACTTCATTGCCTTACTACAACTGCCTTTGGGTGAATGACACGTGGGCCCAAGGGGTGGCTGGTCCACCTATCATACAGCCAAAGGCAGGTGCATTAGAGGGCCGAGGAGTAGTACGAAATCCTATGCACCTACGCACGCTAACCAAGGGCAAGAGTGATCACTCGAATCGCAAGATCAGTTGACTAGAAGCTAAGCTAGACCCATGGAGGCGATGAGCGCGAGCATCAGCCGGCTGTGCCAGATGATCCACGACGTCAGCCTGCGGCCCGGCACCGAGGAATGTCTCCAGGTATTTCTTGAGGCCGCCAGGGCGAGGGGCCGCTTGGACGACAGCTTTGTCTCCTTGTTCGACGAGGTCCTTGTCGGTTTCCTCGACAATTTCACCATCGTCAAGAAGCTCGCGGACGACTTTGACGTACGCCTCCAGCCGATGCGCCCAGGCTCTGTGATGCCCGCCACCCTCAATGGCCACTATGGTGACAACCTCTTCGACGCACTAGTGGCCCTGCGACTGCCCACCGTCGCGCCGGAGAATTTCCACCTCGAGGTCGCGCTCGCCGCGCAGTGCCTGGCGTAGCAACACACCATCGACATAATCACCCACGTCTACGTGCAAATCGTCCACAAGGACTACTACATGCAAGAGGAGGACGATAGGACGCTAGCCTTCTCGGACCGCAGGGCAACCTTGGACGGCATTGTTCAGAAGCACGTTCAGCTCGCCGCCAACGCTGCTGCTCCTCACACGTCGGTTGGTGACCCGGCGCACTAGGGCATGAGGATGTCGTTGATGGATCCGTACGTATTTTTATCTTTCTGTCAAATCCATGTAGTAGTATATGGTACTACTAGTAATTATCTTACCTTTCGCATTAACTTCATAATTTTTGTACGTACTCCATGCATGAACGGTGCCAGAACCAAACTTCTCATTACTCTAGGCAAAATCGTTATTTTCTATCTATCGGTCGCGCCATGGAGCAGAACCAAATTTTACAAGTTAGGAGTTCAAAAGGAAAAGCCTGCCGTGTTCGTGTAGCACCCCCACGCGGTTGGTCCAACACGCCGCTCAAGGGGGAATGCGTGCGGTGTTGCATTTTCACTTACAAGTGGGACCGCAGTTGAGCAAAACGACTATCGGCAAACCCCCACCCCGCCCACCATGCGATGGCTGAGAAAACAGGAGGGAGAAGAGATGGATATAGCACGGACTCCATGAAAATTGGTGTCGGATGGGACTCGTGTGGGTGGCGTGTGCCGTACTGCTAGACGTGAATGCTAGTTATGTCCCATGCCACCCCACTATATCGAGCCTATATCGAGGTACGTAGAACAAATTTCCTGGAGTCCGTGCTCAGCCCTCCTCTATCTCTCTTCTCAGCTAGCCAGCGGACGCACGGAGCCCATCGTCTGTTTGCTCACATGCGGTCCCACATGTCAGTGAAAATGCAAGAGGACCCACTGAACCTGCACATCTTTCACCTCGACGTGCTGGTGATGAAAAACAAATCCAATAAAGATCTTCGGTGGCCGCTTTTGGAGTTACTCAAGAGTAGTAAGATTCTATTTACAGTTTAACCCAATATGCACATCACGTGGCTTCAACTACCACTCTATTTTCTTGCATGACACGACCTGGATGCTGGATGTCCCACGTGTCGGAAAAAGGAGGAAGAACCCGACCAAATCTTCGGTTGTGCTCTCGGATTAGACTAGTTGTGCTAACTTAAAAAAATTTATTGTGTACTAGAATGGATGCAAGTTTTGGTATTGGGAAGAAGAGTACATGGATATATTGATAGAGCACAATTTAGTAGATGTTCTAGCACTTTTAGCTAGCATAGAGGCTAGATATGAGACTAGTGCACTTGTTGATACTCCTACTAGAGGCTAGACATGAGACTAGGATGCGAGGAAGCAACGTCTACTTCTTTACACTCGAAGAAGAAAGAAGCACGCAAGATCGAGCCTCCGCAGATCAACAATGAATGCATAGAGAAGGCACTAATCCAACTTACAGAAGTTCGTGCGTTGGTATTGCTTTTCTAGTCAAAATTATCATTGGAGTTCGTGCAAAACGGAGGTCCCTTTGGGGTCGTGCATTGGAGTTGGCCTTACAAGTGGGACCGCGGTTGAGGAAACCGACTATCGGCAAACCCCACCTCGCCCGTCGTGCGATGGTTAAAGTTAGAGAAACGACGAGGTTGAAGAGATTGCTCTAGCACGGACTCCAAGAAATAATATGGTGTCAGATGGATGTCGTGCTGGTGGCATGTGTCGTACTCCTGGACGTGAATGCTTGTCCTGGCTCATGCCACCCTACTACTCCTACTACTTACTATATAGTACTAGTATCGAGGATTCGAGGTGCTAGTTACGTACATCGAACACATTAACATAATGCTACAGTAAAAACACCTGCCCGACGCGCGAAGCATGTGAAGCTAGTACAAATAGTGTACTACTATTGTTGATTGGCCTCATCCGATAACCTATTGCAATGCACGTACAATTATGTATTCAGAAAATATTTTTTTGCCTTGTCGCACCACTCACTCAGAGAAGCGACTCGAAAGCCATTCATAAATTTAGTAAGTTTATCACAGGCATATCATTTTATTACATACAACAGGTCATCAACCCATATCGACAATGAGGATACATTATAAATATCAAAGTTTTCATCACACAACAAATAACAAGCAGTGAAATGAACTTCAACTCAACCATTCCTCGGTGCTGGAAACGCTTGCTTTGAACCACAAGTGATTCTCTGGGACGGGCCATCCATTGCCGATCTCGAAACCAACGCAGGACTGATCACCCAAATGTCCGAGGTATAGACACAGTTGCTTCTCATAAATGGTAGTAACGTTGTGTCAACAGCAGTTGGATCGCCTTTCACCATCATTGGATAGTTTTGTCCAAGGAAGAGCGAGTTTTCTCCAAGACTATCAATTCTGTACCAGGGAGAAGGAGTTGTCGTTAGCACACTAGTATTCATCCCGAATACCATGCAACGGGTGTTGAAATAGGTCCGGAGAGTGCGACCATGGGAGACTACACCTGCTTCCTTAGTAGTAACATCATAAGTGGGCTGTAGACACACAAGAAGAGGTGATCCATCGGAATTAGTTGCCAGGCGCCACAGAGTATATGGGCGCTGCTCGTCCTCATGCTCGTGATCATCACCATCGTCATCTCCCCCTTGGTTATAAAAATTATCAAGTATAGGTGGTGGAATGTTCACAGGACCTTGGAAACACAAGAAGAAGGTTAATTAGTAAAGGGAAACTTGCCAACCCGCATGCATGTGGATGAAACAATTATAATTACGGTGGAAGACAAACGTACCGAAAGCATAAGGATTCCATGCAAAAACAGTGCCACGAGTGGTGGAAGCAAATACAAGGCCCTCGTATTGAATTGCATAACAGTACTCATCCGTGTACAGAAACTGATTTTTGAGCAATATCCATCCAGTCGAACCACGAAGGACGGCAACAAGCTTGTCGAAGATAGCAACAACTTCATAGTTGTTGTAATTCCAAGAGCGGTTGGGAACTCGACAAATTGCTATCTTCCGTAGAAGACAGTCACCATGATCGTATTTGAATGTGCGTACAATACCGATGTGCTCAACCTCTCACTACTAGGGAAAAGGCTACTAGCAGCGCGGGTAAAATGGCTACTAGTAGCGCGGGTACTCGCGCTACAAGTATCGCGCTACAGCTAAAAGTTAGTAGTAGCGTGGGTCGAACCCGCGCTACTACTAACTTTGTTAGTAGCAGCGAGGGTTCAATCCACGCTACTGCTATTGTGAACCACGCTACTACTAATGAAATAGTAGTAGCGCGTCTATAGTCCCAACGCTACTAGTATCCTAAATACTAGTAGCGTGCCGTTTTATCCCCACGCCACTACTAACTTATTAGGAATTAAAAAAATCAACCAAATTCATTCTATCACACAGTTGTCGTATCTTCTCCAGTTCCTCATTGTAGCAGCAACTCATGTATAATTTCATTCTATCGCACAGTTACATAAGCAACTACGTTCCTCCTTGTAGCAGCAACTCATGTATAATTCCATTCTATCGCACAATTACATAAGCAACTACCTATGTAAGTTGTTATGGCCCGATCCGAAAATTGGACCACTCGTCAATATGCGGCGCCTGCACGGCCTGATCTCGCGGCCAGCAGCTGCGACGAAACACATTGGATAGCCTCGAAGAGCTACACCTGACTAACGGCAGCCGCCGCCTTGAGTTGTGACGCAGTCACGTCCCTCTCTTTGGCCCTCAACTCCAACTGAACTGGTCGATGTCCTCCTTGTGCCTCTCCACCAGCTGACGGAGGAAGCCATCGTACATGTGCCCCATTCACCACAAGGGTAGTGACCTCATTATGCTCAGGACAAAATGCCTGATACCTGAAAAGCAAATAGGCAAGAAGAATGGACAGTTGACTGGACACCTTGATGGATGATACAAATGAACAAGCGAAAGCTTCAGGCCAACACAGGCCAAGACTCTCATTTCATTCATTTAACTATAGGACTGTAGTTCAACTCACGCTCCTCACGTATGAGAAACATGGGCCAACATATTCACCAACTACAATTTTCAACTGTACTGATTTAAATACCCCTATTACAATGTGCCAAGATGGTAATGCAAAATGCTACTGATGGATACCAAGATAACATATATTCAGAATGTATCACACAATACGGAAAGACAAGTTTGCTATCATAATTGAAAACAGACAAGTTTGCTTCAGTACAAAATGCCTAATACCTGAAAAGCAAATAGGCAAGAATAATGGATAGTTCACTGGACACCTTGATGAATCCTATGAATGAACAAGCAAAAGCTTCAGGCTAACACTCATTTTATTCATTTAATCAGAGGACTATAGTTCAACTGATGCTCTTCATGTATGAGAAATATGTGCTAACATATTCACCATTTCAATATGTAGGTTAATAGCAATTCAGAACTGTACTGGTAAAAATATTCCCATTGCAATGTGCCAAGATGGTCATGCAAAATGCCACTGATGGATACCAACATACCATATATGCTAGCCATACCTCTGTATTGGATGTCGTTGATGACGAGCGTGGGCAGGATGGTGACGTCCCCCCTTGACCCGCGCCCGATCTGGTCCTCCTGCTCCTTGGACAGCACGGCGTTGTCGGTGTCGGCGTCGGGGTCGCCCATGCACGCCAGCACCTTCTCCAGCGACACCCTAGCAACGCCACCACCTCCTCCGCGCACGCCTTGCTGTACTTCTTCCCCTTCATGGAGCACCGTGATCAGCACCGCCGCCGCCCCCGCCGCCCATGCCAGTCAAATTGTTGTTAATTTACAGCCAGAGTTCTGTACCAGAATTCATTTTTTATTTATTACTACACAAAATGAAAGTTTGGAATTCTTCCTTTCTTTGCTTGGAAATCAATCAAGGAAGGATGATGAAACAGATAGTTGATCTGATGCTTGAAGGAGGTTAGAAAATGTGGAATTATTTCTTTCTTTGCTTGGAAATTAATCAAGGAAGGATGAGACAGATTGTTGGTCTGTTTGATGCTGTCTTTGGCTTGAAGGAATTTCTCGCGGCACCAACCGATTGGAGTTGGTAGTGGAGGTGTTGTGATCAGGTGCGTTGCGATGGTTGGATCAAATGAAATGGGCACCAACAAATGCAATGACTGTTTTTATACTGCATCCATGTCTGAATCTACTCTTCTTGCTGTCTGGGTTCAGAGTTGGCAGGTTAGGCAGATATCTAAAACTGTTGACGCAGACCAAAGGGGAACAAATTGAAGATAATCTATCAGGAAAATATTAGTTTGGTGCGTTATACTCCGGAGGGAGTACTAAATTCCATTTGAATTTGGCGCGTTCCCACAGGTTGCATTTGAATTTGTGTTTTTTAAAATAAATTTCACTAGTATTCAATTTTTTGACTAGTTATGCATGATATATTGGACCAAGAAAAGTCGCCTGATTCTACCTTTTAGTACAAAATATCTAACTAAATGGAACACGGCAAAATTGATCTCCACTTGTAAAATCCCTTCCCCCTCTGCAGATTAAGAAGCTTCTAAAAATCTCTCATATCTGAGTTGGAGATATATCTACATCAACAGGATTAAAGTAATACTACTAGCACTAAATTAATTAGCATGTGTATGTAATAGGCTAATATATTAGTAGTACTAACTCCCATCAGTAGCTTCCTTCCCATTTAACACATCACCGATGGAAAAACTAAATTCGGTGGCACCGTATATCATCGGACAATTCAGGCTCGCACAGTTGCACATCAGCAATGTCTTCCTCGTGAGAATTAGCCGAAGCCAGGAATCGATCAATCAATCAATCAAACAGCAGGGTTAATGGCTGAAGGTAATTGGTGAGCGTGTGGTGTGTGTACCTCCGCGGTCGAGCAGGAGGACGACGGGGCGGCCGGACTTGGAGTTGAACCTGGCCGGGAACTCGGTGTATCCGGTGGCCTTCTTGTATGGGTAGAGCACGGCGCCCGTGAGCGTGCCGCCATAGTCGGGCACCCCGAAGTTGCCGATGGCAGCGTCGTGGTGACCTCGGATGTGCTCCGGCGCCAGCACCCTCACGCTGCTCTTCTCCACCACGAACCGCCCCCGCCCCCGCGTCGGTGCCACCATCGCCGTGCACCTCGTACCCCTTGGAGGGGAGCAGCTCCGTCAGGTAGCTCCGTCCTGCCATGTGATGCCCGTAGCGGAGGAGGAGTTGGCGCCGCGGCAGGCGGGCATGTGCGTGGCGGAGGGTGGCGAGGGTGGGCAGCTGCGTGAGACAGGGAGCGGCAGGCGCGCGGCCACCGGCGTGGTGCACGCGGAGGGGGGCATGGGGGCGGACGGACGTGGGAGAGGAGGTGGAAGGGAGGCCGGCGGTGAGTGGGTTGGGAGAGGAGAGGAGGTTGGGGATCTGGATCGGGCTGCGTGGTGTTTTTTTGAGAGAGACGGGGGGTGGGTGGTGTGGGACGGTCCGGGTGGGAGGTGGTGGTGGGGTGGACACGCTTAGTAGTAGCATGGGGGTCTTACCTGCGCTACTACTACTTACTTAGTAGTTGTGCCGGTTTTATACCCCTCGCTACTACTATGGCCTATCCCGGGGGCATTGCTGTAGACCATTTAGTAGCATCGCGGGTTTATACCCCTCGCTACTACTATCAACTTAGTAGTAGTGCAGTTTTTATACCCCTCGCTGCTACTAATTAGCAGTAGCGCCCATTTTTAAACCACGCTGCTGATAAACTTCTGTGTATAAGGTTTTCCCTAGTAGTGTCTTGGCAGTCTGCTGAGATTATTGGAAGTGGAACCCGGTCACGAGTGTACACATTCATAAGTTCCCACTCACAGTTGGACCCAGTGTAAACAACCCAATCTCCATTTGCGTCTGCCCAAGACTTACCCTCAAGCGATGGCATCTTAACATCATACATATCATTATCAAGCGGCATCAACTTGCACAAGGCGAGGCCTCCGTCGTCCCCGCGCCAGTCATCAGGGTCACAACGAAGAAGATAGGGGAGATCAAACCGCTCCTCGACTCTTGGGTTCCTTGTAATGGTGTTATTAGTTGAGTCGAGAATGGTCTTGAACAAACCTGCCATGCTAGCCGAGGTGATGACGTCACACCGATCAATGAGTTCCTCCACCACGTTATCTTTCAGATCGGGGCAAGAATAACGGGGTCGTTTCCGGCCTGTTCGTTCTATGGAGAAGACGATCGAACAATGGCAGAAGAAAGGGTGAAGGGCTGAAGGAAAATGGAGGAGGGAGAGGAAGAGCGTGCGACAGCAGTTCCAAATCGAGAGGGAAAGGCGAAGAGTCGGTGGATGGTTGCCAGTTTGGCACGGTTCACGAAGAGGCGCACCGGCCTACACGTCCGTTCAGAAATACTAGTAGAAAAGGACTCGCCGTCGTCTCACTCATATGTTGGAATGGGACCACATGTCAACAAAACATGGTGTGTAATTTCTCGTGCAAAATGCGATCTGGCCACGTTGGCCTGAGATGCCGCATTAGTTATCGACCTTTATTTTTTTAATGGCGTGCCGTTCAGTTTTGAAGCACGACTAACTGGTACTGTACGCAGAGAAAATATAAACTACTCTACCACTACTCCACCTCCAGTACTAGTAGTATAAAATAGATATATAGGCTGGAGCTTCAATGCTTTCTTGCTAAGGGCTGTCCACTTGCTTCTCCCACTACCACCCTCTCTCCAGATCTAAAAAGACGGCCTCTATCTCCCTCCTCACCGGTGGTCACAGATCCACCGGGGAAGAAAAGGACGTGCAACATTGACGCACTCGTCGTCGGCGAGTGAGGTCAAGCACTGACGGCTCTCCAGATCTAAAAAAGACGGCCTCTATCTCCCTCCTCACCGGTGGTCACAGATCCACCGGGGAAGAAAAGGACGTGCAACGTTGACGCACTCGTCGTCGGCGAGTGAGGTCAAGCATTGACGGAAAGGCCGTCCTCTTAGACCTAGCGCCCGCGCGGGATGGCCTCCGTCCCCAAGCTCGCTGCCATAGTGTGTGCAGAGGACGACGACAACGAGCGAAGCCACTTCCCGCCGACCCTCAGGTATGCTACCTCTTTTTGAACCATACCCTTGTTCTATTGCCCCATCTGCCACGTCGTTGCATGTGGATCCTTTTCCACTCCACCATCTTCCCAATTTGCTATCCTCTGCTCTGCTGGCCACACAGACGAAAACCATAATTTGCACTATTAAAGGAAACCCTACTTCATGCAAACTAATCCATGTCTGGGCTGAATAAGGAAAGGAAGGGAGACTATACTGTCCAAGAGAGTAGGCATCAAACCCGCATCTAGGTTGAAAAGGGGAAAATCAGTAGCTAAGGAACGAGTCTCGTGTCTCTTGGTTGAATAAGGGTAGAAAGGCATGACAACGCAATAGAGAATGACCAGGTCGATCGATTTGTTGTCTTCACATTGGAAAAAGGTGGCTAAAGAGAACAAAAATGGGACGTAATCCACATATGCTGCCTGGATATTTGTTGCTCTGGGCAACCATACCCCCCTCAGCACTCTGCGTCCGTGGAGGTACATCGTACTGGTGCACCCACTGTCCGAGTGGGCCTCCCATGCTCTTATTGCCACTTTTTTTGCTGTTAGTATAACGCCAACAGTCAAGTCAAGGAATGCTACTGCTAAAGTGATGCCACATTTAACTAATGCCGCTCTCAGTCTAATGCCACCGATAAATTTAAGCAATGTCATTTAATGTCATTGGATTATTTCAGGGTTAGCTGTTGATTGTGGATATATTAAAGATTTTTCAACTAAGGCATTCTAATGTTGTTGCATAGCCAGTATACCAACGATGAAACTTCTTACTACCTTCAGATTTTCGCACTGTGTCAGGACCCCGATTCCAAGTCACATCGCTCTAGCCGGTAACACCTCATATCACTTTGCGGCCTCACGCACGGTATTCCCACGGGTGTCGCCTTACCATGGCCGGGACCGTTTGCGCCTTTTGGCTCACGTATATGATAGTGTTGCTAGCATCCATATGACTGAGAACCCGGGCCGACATGACTAGTCGTGAACCCAAAGTGGCACTAAATTATAGGGACAAGCATACATGAATCAACATCGAGCATGTCGGTCAGCAGCGTGCGAATCCGGGCTGTAGCAATGGGCTAACAGGACTCCGAAGGTCACCGCGTGACATTTCCCCGAAGGGACAAACACAGGAACAAAGTGAATCACATGCCGGCCAGTCAAGTGTTCCGGAGTAGTAGTGCTGGGCTAGCAGGACTCCGGTGAACCAGGCTGTAGCGGACTACTATGGCTCATGGAAGCACAAGACTACATTTCCCCATAAGAGAGGCTACCAAGGATAAACCACTAGGTTGTCGGATCCCACACATACCAAGCATTTCAATCATACACACAATATGCTCAATATGTGCAATACAACATGGCATCACACCAAGACTCTACGACTCAGAGTATTTATTCATTAGGCTCCGAGGAGCGAGGTAATACAAACATGGGTCTCATGACCCAACATTCAGAGCATACAAGTCAAACACATGCGGAAGCTTAACATGTCTGAGTACAGACATCTACAAATGAAAAAGGCTGAGAAGCCTGACTATCTACCAGATCCTGTCGAGGACACAGGATCGTAGCTGAGGTAGCAAGCTAACCGTCAAAGCCCACACAGATCTACTAGCGAGACTGACGTCTCTCTGCAAAACATAAATTAAGCAAACGTGAGTACAATTGTACTCAGCAAGACTTACATCAGAACTAACTACATATGCATCGGTATCAACAAAGGGGTAGTGGAGTTTAACTGCAACAAGCCAGCTTTGACCCAGTGGCTAACCTGAACTATGACTGCAAGCAACTCTTTGAGGTGGCGCACACGAGTCCACATATTCACCATTCAATACACCACAATGGATCCGCTCCCGTCTCCCTATGAGAAGGCCATCCATAGCACTCACACTTATCTTGCGAGTTTTATAGTATCCAGTTTCACTTGTCTATGAACTATGCAAGGGGTCCAAGTTTCCATATCCAAGGAATCCGGCTATTCAAATAGATATTGATAACCCTGCAGGGGTGTACTTCTTCACACACGCTCCCACCACTTACCGTCGTTTACACGACATGTACTCGGCAACCTTCAAGCGGAAGCCCAACGAGGGTGTCGGCCACGGTCTACCTAAACACTTAAGTCTCTAGTCCAGGTTTATCGCCTATCCAGGTTCCATCCGCAGGGAGTCTGGCCGAGGTTTCCACATACGGCCCCGAACGATGTGTACAGGGTTCCGAGACACCAAACGGGCGCCCGGCATGCCCGGCCACGGTGTATCTACCGCAACATAGCCCACCCCTGGGGTCAGTGCTACGCACGGCTGCCAACACATAACCTACAAACACCAGAAACTAGTTGCAACTCCTGGACAGAGTACTAGGGTGATTAAGAAGCCGAGAGGGTCAATTAAGGATCCCAATGAGTGGTAGTAGCTGTTCATGGATCACAGACACAGAACTCAGTTCCTGAGGACGGTTTCAATGAGACAACCCACCATGTACTCCTACATGGCCTCTCACCGCTACCTTTACCAAAACGTGTTCACACACTTAGCTCACACACAGTAGGACATGTTCACACACCTTCGATTCATCCCCGATGAACCAGACCTGACACGACTCTATGCAATAGCAGGCATGACAAACAAGCATGAATGAGTAGGCACATCAGGGCTCAAACAACTCCAACTCATGCTAGTGGGTTTCATCTATTTACTGTGGCAATGACAGGTCATGCAAAGGAAAGGGGTTCAACTACCGCAACATGTAACAGTTGAATCGTTGTTGTCCTAATGCAGTAAAAGAGAGCAGGAGCGAGAGAGTGGGATTGTGTCGGAATGAACAAGGGGTTTTTGCTTGCCTGGCACTTCTGAAGATATCATTGGGTCTTCATCTGTGTCAACAATCACAGCGTCGGTACAACGTCTATCGAGAGGGGACAACCACTGGCAACAGAGAATGAACACAATCAATGCAATGCACAATATGATGCATGATCATGACATGTCAATATGCTGTGTTTTGAGCTAATGCAACTAGCAACATGTTAAATGGAGTTGGTTTGAACCCTAGGTTCAAATTCAAACTCCATATGTGAGAGTTTAAATTCCATTTATGTGAATTGGCCTAAACAGCAGCCATAAGTTGTTCTAACATGCATGAAAATGCTGTAAACAAATTCCTTGAATTTTTCTGATAATTTTTCATATATAAATTATTTCATTTGGAGTTCCGGTTTAATTTCTATGATTTTTTGAAGTTTAAGTCATTTTTTGGAATTTCCTGAATTGTTTTAAAACAGAAATTAATTACTGCGTCAGCATGACAGCGTCATGACGTCAGCAGGTCAACTTGGTTGACCCAGGTCAAACCTGACGCATGGGACCCAATAGTCAGTGTCTTAGGGCTGGTTAGGATCACAGACATGTGGGCCCAGTCAACACCCACGTCAGCTTGGTCAAAGCTGACACGTGGGCCCACTGAGGTTAGTTAAAACTAAACAGAAAATGTAATCTATGTTAATTAGGGCGTGGGGCCCATGAGTCAGTGGCCTAGGGGTTAGTTTAGTGGTGTCATTAGTGGCTAATGATAGCGCCACGTTGGCTTCGCCGGAGTTCCGCCGGCGGCGACCAAAACGCGGCGGAATCTTTGGGATTTCTCTACGGGGGCCGGTTTGGCGCGCGGGAAGCATCTATGGGGAGCTAGCAGGGTGGCGCATCCAACGGAGGAGGCGGTCGGGGCTGGGGTGGCTTGCAGAGACACCGACGATGAGCGAGGCGGTGGCCGGAGATCGGGTTGATGCGGGCGCGGGGCTGCAGGGTACGGCGAGGCCAGCTAAGGGGATCTACAGCCTCCTAGGAGCAGCACGAGCACTATGACGTGCTCATGGGCAAGCTACGGCGTCTGTAGCCACGACGGCGACATGGCCATCGGCGGCGAGCTTCGGGCACTTGTGGAACGACGGCTAGAGGATGGGGACGTAGGGGGCAAGCATATAGGGAGGAGCAGGAGCTCACAGCGGTTCGTTCGGTGGCCTCAGCGAGCTCGGGGAAGCGTCGGAGCGGGCGCACGGTCGCCGGCAATATCGGTGCCCCGAGGTTGAAGAAGACGGCGGTGAGGGTGTCCGGCGGCGTCCGGCGTCGCTTGGCTTGGCGAGGAGGTCGAGAACGAGGTAGCGGAGCTACTGGCACGTCGAGGGGTCAAGGGGGAGGCTCTGGGTGCGGCAATGGTGAGCGGCGGCGGCGGCTGCGTTCGGTGCGTGCGAGGGAGAGAGCCAGGGGAGAGGATGGGGAAGAGAG
Organism: Triticum aestivum; assembly: GCF_018294505.1. Lineage (NCBI taxonomy): Eukaryota > Viridiplantae > Streptophyta > Magnoliopsida > Poales > Poaceae > Triticum > Triticum aestivum. The sequence continues at coordinate 380,563,124 of NC_057794.1, read as the reverse complement.
AGAGAGCGAGAGAGAGTCAGGGGATCGCGTGGCGTCCTCAGGGCGATGGGGAGACATGCAGGGAGGCAGGAGGTGGCCGGCGCGTGGCCGGCGCGCGGCGAGCACGCGCCCCTACCTTCTGGCGCGAGATAAGGGGTGAGTGGCTGCTGCGGGTGGGTTGGGCCGGTCAAGCTGGGCCGGCTACAGGTAAGTGGGCCAGGTAGGTTCCTTTCTCCTCTCTCTTTTATTAATTGTTTCTGTTTTCTATTTTCTGCAATTGTTTTGTCTTTATTAAAAATGCCAGAGCATTTCCAAAAATCCTAAAAATATTTGTGGGCACTGTTGAAATTATTCCCAACAGTCCTCAACTAGTTTCAGAATTATTAGAGCATTTAAAATATTTATAGGATTTAAATGCCCCAATTCAATTACAATATGAATTAATTCAAAAATCCAGAAATGACCTAGAAAGATGTTTATCATTTTTGGCAGAGGGTTTTACCTTTATCAGAAATGATGAACATTTCCAAAGGGCATTTTGGGATCATTGAGAATATTTCATTGTGATCCTAGTTGGATTTCATTTGGTGCTAGGGTTTGAACAACCCCATTTCAAGTTTAGGCAAAAATTTAAACATGATGCACACATGAAACTAGCCTAGTGAAAAGCGAGAAGCTAGGGATGTGACAACTCACCCCTACTAAACAAGAATCTCGTCCTGAGATTCAAGTCGTGAGGTAAGAAGACAGAGGGACACAAGCTATCACAATCTTCACGATCCAGATGTCTTTCTCGAGGATGTTGATTCATTGCATCACCTTGATCTTGACATCTTGCTTTGAGAACTACATCCAACATGACAACGAGTGGAAAGGGAGAATTTAAGAAGAAGTGACCTTCCTGAGGTTCGAGCAACTTAGGATCATCTTAATGATCACAAGATAAACTCATGGAATGAGACATAGTAACATCTCTTGAGCTGAGACACGAAGCATACACCTAGAGGGATGGAGTGAAACGGATGGCGAAGGTTCACTAGGTAGGCAACAATTCCATACTCGAATAAGATGGAGCATGAATTTCAAAGTAGCAAGGAGATATTTGCCATGATTTCGTAACGTGATACCTCGGGGAAGGTGACTCGTAGAATTATTCCCTTAAGTGGCAAAAAGAATTACTTTTGATTCGGAGATCATTGAAACTCTTTATACCAGCCTAAGGCAATCACAATCGATCATTTGAAGGAGTTCAAAAGAATGACATACTTGTACTAGAAAGGATGATGTGGACTATCTTGTTGAAGACAACGCAATTGATGATTTTTGCTTATCATCGGAAATGGATGGGACCCATGGTAAGTCCACTTTTGAAGATGATCCTGAACAACAACTACTAAGGTGCAAGCTGGGAACAAAATGCAAATGTTGGAATGATCCTGGTAACTGGGGAAGAACTCAACAGTCGAGAGTGAGTCCACTATTTGAAAAGGTTATAACATAACCGAGGAAACTGGAAGCAAATCCCAATTAACGCCAACGGTAAAACCTGGTGCTTGCGCGTGCTCTCATGAACTTGAGCATCTCCATATTCATCAAGGTTTTACCAATATCCGTGTCAAGGATCCTGGCAACACAACATACCACCATGATGAATGGTGATGGGTGATGCAGATGCAAAGGAAGATAACACTTTCTCAGATTTCACCTTAGCGAGGCCAAGGGAACAAAATTTGGATGATCGACCGAGAGACATATAGCACTCCGCCTCTAATGTTCTCCTTGATGTGCTAGTGTATCCTATTCATAGATATGGTTTGATATATAGAACATCAAGTAAAAGGTTGGACTTCGGGAGCACAAGAATCCATAAGTATTAACTACGGTGGTAAATCCTACGAAATCCTCATGGGGACGTGGCCAACTTTCTTCAATCGAGATACTATAATAATAGGTCTTCCGGCTGGATGTGTTGGTCACGACATCCACTTTACCGGTTATTGAGGGACCAATATTATAGTTCTTGGAAAATGCTCCAACCATCATATCTGCCTGAGATTCAGATCTGGTTGGTGTCAGGATATTCCAGACTCATCGAGTCTAGAAAGGAAAATGAAAGTTTGCAACACAAATCGACGAGACGACGTTGCGAGATTCTCGGGGAATGAACTGCGATAGCAGGCTCCAAAACATGAGCTGGTTCTGCTACAACATGTGAACACGTTGTCCCAGACAAGTATGACCACATAGTAGTCTTATAATAAAACACTACCGAGTTCTGGTGGGGAACCATCATTGAGGATATCGAAATCTTGTGCATGACCTAGGATAGCACAACAACTTCTTTTCCTGGAACAGGTCAATTAGTGGCTTAGTGTGCTCTGGAATTCATATGGAATGAAGATGATCAGTCTATCAGACCATGGAATACTTCGCACATGCATGACTTACTTGGGATGATTCCATAGGAAGCAAAACTAACTTTCTCGAACTCACGGCGGCAACTTGCACCAAATGCACGTGAATCAGAGGAAGTCACTTCTTTCATCCAACATATGCTTCATGAGCTAGCATGAAGAGATGCTTTCAAAAGTTTCCAACACTCGCTTAATGTTCGACAAAATCATGGAGAGGACATGGATGTTGTCGATGGTCTCAACAACAATTCATCCAGGTTTCCATATAAATGGAATTCCATAATTAAGTGAACACGATGATAGCATTGGTTAGACCCAAATAATATAATGATGTATGCTCGAGGAATCAACCACGAGTAAGACCACATTACGAATATCGTTGGTTCTGATTTGATTTGACGATAGCCCACACTCAAATCAAAGTTTGGGTAAGACAATAGCACCGACAATTGATCACGTGGATCAATTGATGAAGATATTATCTTTCTTCAACATAGATACAAGATATCCCTTAGGGATGAGCATGGTAGGACAAGCTTTTATCTTCCAACTCTCCAAGTTTTTGTTAAGCTTAACCAACTAGCTTAGGGGTATTCAACACAGATTCCTGGAGAAGAGGGTGGCTACACGAAACCAACTTGATCACGAACTCAACATAGCGATCAGGTGACAGCCTGGTGATACCTCCAAGAAGATATTCAGAAAATCACGAACCACCGATATGTTATTAAGCTCGACAACAATCTTGCTTTTCAGGGCAAGACAATATGTTCAAGGAGCGAGGGATTATCACAGTTCCAACTCATTGGTCGATGAGTGCACCCGGAAATATGGACTAGGTAGCACGATCAATCTTAGGATGATGATTTAATTACCAGCACGCTAAGAATGAGAGTATTGTCCATTAACTACCAAGCAACGGAGTTGCTAGGGATATTTCTTTCACACATCATGGCTCACTTGTCGGCATTCCGATTACAACAACACGGAACCGGGGAATGAACAATGATGGCTGGAAGTATCACTAAATCAAGAATTCATAAGAGGTGGTGCAATTCTCATGACATTCTTAACATAAGACGGTAATACTTCAGGGTAGAACATAATCAAAAGCTAGGTTGGCATTTGATCTGCGGAATAGAACTGCTTTGACCCAATCCAAGAAATGGATAAGGTACCAGAGTTTGGTTCTCCTAGTCATTCTGAACTAGAATGGCTTGACGGACCACAAGAACGACAAGCACCGATGAACGAATGCTCACATACTCTTGACTATCAACTGATAGATGAAGGTCGGAATATAACTAAAGGGGGACAACTCAAAGGAACATATAACTTTCTGAGTTGTGAATGCATAGATTAGTATGTCGAACGAGTTCAACATATTTCTTCCGGATAACCCATGCAGAAAGGTAGAACTGGCAGAGTCACAATTTAGAATGGAGAGCTCCTCAAGAGCACTTTGGTTGTGATCTTTTGGTTCAAAAGAACTTCTGCCATAAGCAGTTCATGGTATTTGGAAGAAGGAAATACCACGGACCTCGAGGACTATCGCAAAGGTTACTAATATTCTAAAGAAACTAACAAACACTATCAGCATGAAGTAAGTAGGGTGAATCTCGGGTTCAAGAACCCAGGAGTAGAATACCTACTAACTAAATGGCATCATGGGATGCTTTCGAGAACGATGGCCAGAATCATCACACTGGGAACACAAGACATGGCTAGATTACTAGGTGATCCTCTAAGACACCTAGGGTCATAATACTAGCTCCAACCTATATGTCGAGGCAACAGAGTGCCTCAACTCAGCGATTAGTGTGGTTAATCTGGCCCAAAAGGATATCAATAATGGAAAGAAAGGATTTGCAAATGCATCAGACTATTTAGAGACCTGGGATGACTCGGACAGCATAACGGCTATAATTGCTCAAAAGATTTGAGACATCCTGCAAAATGGTGCCATAACCACTCAACATCACAATATCAAAGTTCTGAGGCCAGCTACGAACATATGGAAGTAGTAGGAACTGAACTGAGGCTTGAACTCAACAATCCTAGGCAACTACGGTTTAGTAACACGTCATCCTGAGAGATAGAAGAGAAGCCTAGTTCTTAACCCCGTAGAAAAGATAAGATGACTAAGATCAGAAGGTCATGAGGATAAGGAGTAAAAGAGCCTTATGTTCCCATCCACAATCAATTCCCTTTCATAACTAAAGCATTTCTAGACACGACTTCGACCAGCTTGGCTTGGTAATCCTATAGGCAGTCAGGCTCTGATACCAAACTGTCAGGACCCCAATTCCAAGTCACATCGATCTAGCTGGTAACACCTCATATCACTTTGCGGCCTCACACACGGTATTCCCACGGGTGTCGCCTTACCATGGCCGGGACCGTTTGCGCCTTTTGGCTCACGTATATGATAGTGTCGCTAGCATCCATATGTCTGAGAACCCGGGCCGACATGACTAGTCGTGAACCCAAAGTGGCACTAACTTACGGGGACTGGCATACATGAATCAACATCGAGCATGTCGGTCAGCAGCGTGCGAATCCGGGCTGTAGCACTGGGCTAACATGACTCTGAAGGTCACCGCGTGACATTTCCCCGAAGGGACAGACACAGGAACGAAGTGAATCACATGCCGGCCAGTCAAGTGTTCCGGAGCAGTAGTGCTGGGCTAGCAGGACTCTGGTGAACCGGGCTGTAGCGGACTACTATGGCTCATGGAAGCACAAGACTACATTTCCCCATAAGAGAGGCTACCAAGGATAAACCACTAGGTTGTCGGATCCCACACATACCAAGCATTTCAATCATACACACAATATGCTCAATATGTGCAATACAACATGGCATCACAACAAGACTCTACGACTCAGAGTATTTATTCACTAGGCTCCGAGGAGCGAGGTAATACAAACATGGGTCTCATGACCCAACATTCAGAGCATACAAGTCAAACACATGCGGAAGCTTAACATGTCTGAGTACAGACATCTACAAATGAAAAAGGCTGAGAAGCCTGACTATCTACCAGATCCTACCGAGGACACAGGATCGTAGCTGAGGTAGCAAGCTAAACGTCGAAGCCCACACGGATCTATTAGCGAGACTGACGTCTCTCTGCAAAACATAAATTAAGCAAACGTGAGTACAATTGTACTCAGCAAGACTTACATCAGAACTAACTACATATGCATCGGTATCAACAAAGGGGTAGTGGAGTTTAACTGCAGCAAGCCAGCTTTGACCCAGTGGCTAACCTGAACTACGACTGCAAGCAACTCTTTGAGGTGGCGCACACGAGTCCACATATTCACCATTCAATACACTACTATGGATCCGCTCCCATCTCCCTACGAGAAGGCCATCCATAGCACTCACACTTATCTTGTGAGTTTTATAGTATCCACTTTCACTTGTCTCTGAACTATGCAAGGGGTCCAAGTTTCCATATCTGAGGAATCCGGCTATTCGAATAGATATTGATAACCCTACAGGGGTGTACTTCTTCACACACGCTCCCACCACTTACCGTCGTTTACACGACATGTACTCGGCAACCTTCAAGCGGAAGCCCAACGAGGGTGTCGACCACGGCCTACCTAAACACTTAAGTCTCTAGTCCAGGTTTATCACCTATCCAGGTTCCATCCGCAGGGAGTCCAGCCGAGGTTTCCACATACGGCCCCGAACAATGTGTACAGGGTTCCAAGACACCAAACGGGCGCCCGGCATGCCCGACCATGGTGTATATACCGCAACATAGCCCACCCCTGGGGTCAGCGCTATGGACGGCCGCCAACACATAACCTACAAACACCAGAAACTAGTTGCAACTCCTGGACAGAGTACTAGGGTGATTAAGAAGCCGAGAGGGTCAATTAAGGATCCCAATGGGTGGTAGTAGCTATTCATGGATCACAGACACAGAACTCAGTTCCTGAGGACGGTTTCAATGAGACAACCCACCATGTACTCCTACATGGCCTCTCACCGCTACCTTTACCAAAACGTGTTCACACACTTAGCTCACACAAAGTAGGACATGTTCACACACCTCCGATTCATCCCCGATGAACCAGACCTGACACGACTCTATGCAATAGCAGGCATGACAAACAAGCATGAATGAGTAGGCACATCAGGTCTCAAACAACTCCTACCCATGCTAGTGGGTTTCATCTATTTACTGTGGCAATGACAGGTCATGCAGAGGAAAGGGGTTCAACTACCGCAACATGTAACAGTTGAATCGTTGTTGTCCTAATGCAGTAAAAGAGAGCAGGAGCGAGAGCGTGGGATTGTATCAGAATGAACAAGGGCTTTTTGCTTGCCTGGCACTTCTGAAGATATCATTGGGTCTTCATCAGTGTCAACGATCACAACGTCGGTACAACATCTATCGAGAGGGGACAACCACCGGCAACAGAGAATGAACACAATCAATGCAATGCACAATATGATGCATGATCATGACATGTCAATATGCTGTGTTTTGAGCTAATGCAACTAGCAACATGTTAAATGGAGTTGGTTTGAACCCTAGGTTCAAATTCAAACTCCATATGTGAGAGTTTAAATTCCATTTATGTGAATTGGCCTAAACAGCAGCCATAAGTTGTTCTAACATGCATGAAAATGCCATAAACATATTCCTTGAATTTTTCTGATAATTTTTCATATATAAATTATTTCATTTGGAGTTACGGTTTAATTTCTATGATTTTTTGAAGTTTAAGTCATTTTCTGGAATTTCCTGAATTGTTTTAAAATAGAAATTAATTACTATGTCAGCATGACATCGTCATGACGTCAGCAGGTCAACTGGGTTGACCCAGGTCAAACCTGACGCATGGGACCCAATAGTCAGTGTCTTAGGGCTGGTTAGGATCACAGACATGTGGGCCCAGTCAACATCCACGTCAGCTTGGTCAAAGCTGAGACGTGGGCCCACTGAGGTTAGTTAAAACTAAACAGAAAATGTAATCTATGTTAATTAGGGCGTGGGGCCCATGAGTCAGTGGCCTTGGGGTTAGTTTAGTAGGGTCATTAGTGGCTAATGACAGCGCCACGTTGGCTTCGCCAAAGTTCCGCCGGCGGCGACCAAAACGCGGCAGAGGCTTCGGGATTTCGCTACGAGGGCCGGTTTGGCGCGCGAGAAGCATCTATGGGGAGCTAGCAGGGTGGCGCATCCAACGGTGGAGGCGGTCTGGGCTGGGGTGGCCTGCAGAGACACCGGCGACGAGCGAGGCGGCGGCCGGAGCTCGGGTTGATGCGGGCGCGGGGCTGCAGGGTACGGCAAGGCCAGCTAAGGGGATCTACGGCCTTCTGGGAGCAGCACGAGCACGATGACGTGCTCATGGGCAAGCTACGGCGTCTGTAGCCACGACGGTGACATGGCCATCGGCGGCGAGCTTCAGGCACTTGTGGAACGACGGCTAGAGGATGGGAACAAAGGGGGAGAGCATATAGGGAGGAGCAGGAGCTCACAGCAGTTCGTTCGGTGGCCTCAGCGAGCTCGGGGAAGCGTCGGAGCGGGCGCACGGTCGCCGGCGATCTCGGTGGCCCGAGGTTGAAGAAGATGGCGGTGAGGGCGTCCGACGGCGTCCGGCGTCGCTTGGCTTGGTGAGGAGGTCGAGAACGAAGTAGCGGAGCTACTGGGCACGTCAAGGGGTCGAGGGGAAGGCTCTGGGTGCGACAACGGTGAACGGCGGCGGCTGCGTTCGGTGCGTGCGAGGGAAAGAGCCAGGGTAGAGGATGGGGATGAGAGAGAGCGAGAGAGAGTCGGGGGATCGCGTGGCGTCCTCAGGGCGATGGGGAGACATGCAGGGAGGCAGGAGGTGGCCGGCGCGCGGCGAGCACGCGCCCCTGCCTTCTGGCGCGAGGTAAGGGGTGACTGGCTGCTGCGGGTGGGCTGGGCCGGTCAAACTGCGCCGGCTATAGGTAAGTGGGCCAGGTAGGTTCCTTTCTCCTCTCTCTTTTATGAATTGTTTCTGTTTTCTATTTTCTGCAATTGTTTTGTCTTTATTAAAAATGCCAGAGCATTTCCAAAAATCCTGAAAATATTTGTGGGCACTGTTGAAATTATTCCCAACAGTCCTCAACTAGTTTCAGAATTATTAGAGCATTTAAAATATTTATAGGATTTAAATGCCCCAATTCAATTACAATATGAATTAATTCAAAAATCCAGAAATGACCTAGAAAGATGTTTATCATTTTTGGCAGAGGGTTTTACCTTTATCAGAAATGATGAACATTTCCAAAGGGCGTTTTGGGATCATTGAGAATATTTCATTGTGATGCTAGTTGGATTTCATTTGGTGCTAGGGTTTGAACATCCCCATTTCAAGTTTAGGCAAAAATTTAAACATGATGCACACATGAAACTAGCCTAGTGAAAAGCCAGAAGCTAGGGATGTGACACACTGTTAATGCTTATAGATTACATACCTCATTTTCATGAGATAAGTTAATTTTTTGTACAGTGTCACCAAAATGCCAAGGCGCTGATGTCATTTTATTTTGGTTAAACTGCACGGACAATTATGAAGACAAGAGGAAAGCTCAAGAGTGGGCACCTCCCCCGGCTGTTCTCTGGAGGAGGTCTGTATGTTTGTCTCTAATGCATGTCGACTACATACCTGACATCATGATGTAATGTTAAGTCATTTCCTTTTGTACAATGTCACTGAATTTTCAAGGCGGTGATGGCATTTTATTTTAGTAGAACTGCACAAAATTTGCTTAAAAGAAGAGGAAAGGTCATGAATGTCTCACTTTTCCTGAAAAAACTATGTATGCCTTCCTGACATCAGCCGATGTTGCTTTATTTATTCCTTCAAACATGTGGTTAGAAACAGTCTTGCTACCTTTTCCCATTAAGAAATTAGAATGCTTATATTTGTGAGTCTATGCTTCAACTAGTGCCACTTTTAGAGTAATCACACTTTCAATATCTATGCAAACAGGGATGCTCGATTTTAGTGGAACTGCACAAAAAGTCCAACTGGTTCAACATTAGCAGCATGTTTTTTTTCCAAACCTTTATATCCAATTGGTGGCACTATGAGTTGTTCATTACGAAGGTACATGATTTGCTACTATCTTGCTACTCTTTTTGTACTATCATTAGATAGTAATACTAGTGGTTTGCATGTGAATTTATTGGCAGGGTGGACCTACATTGGAGGTGCAGGACAGGATTCAATGATTGGATGCTCAATTTCGGTTGTATCGATTTCACCTCTTCCATCACTGCGAACATGGATATCCTTGGTCTGATGAAGAATAGGCGCTATATTTCTGCTCTGAACCAGCAAATCAATTCAGTATGAAATTTTCCAGGGCAAAACATAACTGTATTAGATTGTCCAGTGTAGAACATGACACATGCTAAGCGGAAGAGACATGTTTAAACCAAAAATACAAGGTGTGGTATATGTTTACTAGCTTCTTGATATTTGTGCAGACAGAGATGTCTGCCCGTTGCTATTTGGCAAACAAACAAATTGCCCACAATTTTGGTTGAACTGCACAAGAGAATAGTATAGTCACTGCATGCAGTGCCATTTGAAAATAGACACAGAAAGATTGGATAGTCACTTCATGGACTGCAGAAAAGTAGTATTGTACTATTTATTGGCCAACACTAGGTGCTTCATTGCTTTGGTCTGATTATACAATGGGCATCGTTTTGCCTAAGTTAAAGTTTGTATTCCGAAAATAGTCTCGCCGTGTGATCGAGAGAAGACCAAATCATATTGCAGTGGATGTTCCTCCATCCTGTGTGGTTCATTCTCATGGTTCCAGCTGTTGGTGAAACCACTTACGTTTGCAAGAGGAATTGTAGACCTCACAAACAAATTTGTCTTTCAGTCTGTACTGAATGTTGGCCAAGAGAAGCATCCCTGTTAGTAGGAAGAATAGATGTTTTTTTCTAGATCTTTGCTTTTGGAGCTACATATTTGTATATGATCTGTGAATCATTGAGATGCATTAACATGTTGATCTTATGTATGGGAATCGTACTAGTTAGTTTTAGTTGCGACGCAAGATCCGAAGTGGCTGATCTTTGCTTTTGGAGCTACATATTTGTATATGATATGTGAATCATTGAGATGCATTAACAGTTACTTATTTCTGTTTGCTCAGTGTTTACAAGTTACTGATCGATCACTAGCTAGCCTACAAATGCGCTCCTAGCAGTTTTATTTGCGACGCAAGATGCGAAGTGGCAGTTTTTTGAATAAAAATGCCTACCTCTGAAGAAACTGATAGGATATACTATCGATCCTACACGGATAAAAATGCCTACCTCTGAAGAAACTGACAAGCTACACTATCGATCCTACACGGATAAATAGCGGATCACGCACGTACTACCTCCTTTCCGGTTTGCAGGGCTCAATCCAAGAAACGACCTACTCGATCCTACACGAATAAATAGCGGATCACGCACGTACTAGTACCTCCTTTCCGATTTGTAGGGCTTAATTCAAACCTCTCACCAACCAAGGTACTCCCTCCGTCCGGGATTTATTAGTCCCGTGAGCAAAGCAGCAAGACCAAGGCATGGCAATAATTAACGGCATGTAGAAGTTTAAGCCTAATTAATTCCAGCGATTTAAGTGGTTGCATGCATGCCCTCGGCTGTGACTCATTGCATGCTGCTTCGCGTACTGCCTGCGAGCGATTCTGAGTGCCTGCATGCAGCCGGCCGTAATTAAGGCACCTAACTGATGCGAAAAAAGATACGCTTTAAATCCGTGGAATCATTATTGACAAGGAGGGAGATGATTCGAGTGCACTTGTTTGACTGCCATGCCGGCGTGCGACCCAGACGGGACAGGATGGCACAGTCATAATTTCAGTTTCCCTAGTTTTCCACGGCAAGCTGGCGTGCTAAGCCATTATGCATTGAATTCTGATGACCGTCGCGCTATCTTCCGCCTCTATGTACTGTTTCCCGGCCTTCTTAGGTGCCAAAGTGATCCAACTCGCCATATTCTCATAAGCCCCCACTGGCTCGACGTCGCTCGCCACTTCCTCCATGCCCCCGCCCGTCCGCGGTAGGCGACGCTGGAGGCGGTCACCGCCGGAACTAGTGTTTGGGTTTTCATCGGAAGGCAGACGGAGGGAGGCATTCTATCTGTCTTTAGATGGCAATGCAGAGATCAAGGAGTTGTTGGAGCGTGACCGCATGGCGGAGGAGCAGGAGTTGTTGGAGCGCGACCGGCTGGCGGAGGAGCAGCGTATCGCCGATTTGCGCCGCCAGCGGGACATGGAGCAGTAGCGCGCCGACGCTCTGAGTCGCGAGCAGAGCGCCCGCAACTGGGCTGACTACGTGGAGGCCGGCGCCCGGCAAATAGCCCTGGAGGCTGTCAGGCACACACGCGTTCGCGATGCCGATTTTTACTACCAGCTCGTCAAGTGGGTTTCCCGCTTGGAAGCCGAAGCTTTGGTGGACCACACCGACATGGAAAGGGCGAACGCGCGCGAGCAACGCGCCCTATCGCACCTCTGGCAAGTCCAAGGCGAGGCGGAGGATGCCGGTGCCGGTGTTTAGCATGGACAGTAGATGGAGGCCGGCATCGTCTAGTTAGCTAAGAGTAAGTTAGTACTTGTACACTACTAGAGTGTTAGTGGGAGTAGATAGTTAACTTGGCTATGATGGTTGTCAACGTGGAAGTTCAGTACTCTATATGTGGATCAGACCTATTACTTTGCTCTGAATGTTGAACTTTCCGTTTGAATGTATGGAATGGGCTATTATTTTTTTAAATGGGTTGTATTTGTCCTCCACGGTTTAGAGGCTGACTTGTGGGCCTAGCAAGTTGACGCGTACACAATCAGGAGATGATTGTACGTGGAGAGGATGACAGCAGGGACCCGCCAAGGTCATGGTAGTACGCAAGCAAGTGCCTCCTTATTTCAAGACAATAAAAAAATGGCTCCTCCTAGTGGATTTCTGACATCTGGGCCCCATGCCATTGTCAACGTAGTCAATAAACGACATAATTGCACAACGAGCGGCTGACACCAGGGACCCAGCAGCTCGCACAGTTATTTTTTGGGGTTAATTTGATAAATGCCACTCCAAATCTGGTGTATCCGAGAAATGCCACTGCAATTTCCAAACTTTGAAAAATTCCATTTCATGCCATTTCTAGTGGCGTTTTTCGAAGTCTGGAGTGGCGTTTTTCAAAGTTTGCAAACTACAGTGGCGCTTTTCAAAGTTTGCAAAAATTGCAGTGGCATTTTTCAAAGTTTGGAAATTGCAGTGGCATTTTTATGAACCACCATAATTGGAGTGGTATTTATCTAATTTGTTTTTGAGACGGAAGCAGGGTGTCAACTGGGCTGTGCGGGACACTCTGGCCTGTCTAGACAACCTTTTCTTTTATGTTTACCACAGACCAGCCCAGTAGTTTTTTTTTCTTTCTGAAAATGGCTAGCCCAGTTCTTTTGTGATTTGTCAAGTAAGTCGCTTTATCAGGCTTGTTGGGCTGCAAATCTTTCAAGACGAGGAGAGCTTCATTCGGCTGGCTGAGAAAATGGCCTATCAGTAATGCGAAATGGGCTGTGCATTTTTAAAACACATCAAATCGGCAATTATTTTCAAATAACTTTTTTTAATTTCGAGATTTTAAATTGCATTGATTTTTATGCGTGGACAATTTATTGGATTTTATATTGATATACATTTATTTTTAAAATTAGTCTGAATGTGACTCGAAATTTCGGGATTAAAAACAGTTCAGACCGCACCGACATATGCAAAATTTCGTATAATTTTTTAACCGTGGCCACAATATGGGCTGTAATGCTAACATAAAGAATATGGGCTCCAAAAAAACCCGTAAGAATTAGCAAATGGGCTGTAAATTATTTGAAATAATGGCAGATGGGTTGTATGCTGTTTTCCACAGATTTGAGACTTTCCACAAATGGCCTGTATACTGTTGGATGTCCATCCAACGGTCATCGTGCTTCTTCAATCTCTGCTCTTCCTGCTCCAGCCGCTCAAACAAGCGCCGGCGGGACTGCCTGCTCCCTCCTCCCCGCGGCCGGCTGTGCTGCCGCACAGGCCTCACCGCCCCATCGTACTCCCATCGCTGGCCTAGCCATCCCTCTACTCACCCACACCTGCTGTTATTCTCCGATGACGGCAGCCGAACCAGTAAACCCTCGTACAGTCGTACTCCCCTCCGCGTGGGAAACAAAAACAACGACCGAGTCTTCCCTGCCTCCGTGTCGTTCCCTTCCTAGGCCTCGCCGTCGTCCACCGCCCTGGTGCTCACGGCGTGGCATGGTCAGCATGGTCAACGACCGACATGCATCTCAAGTGGACTGTACGTGGAGAGGCTGACAGTTGGGTCCACAGCCGCACACAAGGAAATGCCTCCTTATTTCACGCAAAATAATGATTTCCTCCACCTGACATCTGGGACCCACCGAAACGGCCTCTGTATTTCACGAAAAAAACGTTACCGCCGCTGACAGCTCGGACCCACCAGCTATATCTTGGCATGCAAGGAAGTGCCTCCTTATTACGCACAAAAAAAATGAATACCCCCCTACTAGGTGGGACCCAGTATAGTGGGCCTACTAAGTTGACAGGGATGAAGGGCTTTGTTAACTTAGTCAATATGCACGATAATAGCTCGACTGACCGTACGATGTCCATCCAACGGCCATAGTGCTTCTTTAACCTCTGGTCTTCTTGCTCCAGCCGCCCAAAGTAGCGCCGGTCGTGCCGCCTGCTCCTGCCTCCCGTGGCCGGTTGTGCTACCGTGGAGGCCTCACCGCCCCCATACTACTCCCACCACTGGCCAGGCCATCCCTCCATTCCACTCACCCACACCCCCTGTTATTCTGCGACGACGGCAGCGCAGCCGAACTAGTGAACCCTCGTACTCTCTCCGCGTGGGCATCCACTGCCGCATCTTCCCCGGCTCCGCGTCGTCCCCTTCCTAGGCCTCGCCGTCATCCACCACCGTGGTGCTGTCGGCGCGGTGTGGTCAATGTGGTCAACGACCGAATTCCATTGGAAGAATACTGTACGTGGAGAGGCTGACAGCTGGGTCCACGGCAGCCGCAAGGAAGTGCCTCCTTATTGGCAGAAACTAATTATTCCTCGACCTGACAGCAGGGACCCACCGGACACCCACCAGTATATCGCGAAAAAAATGTTTGCCCCTGACTGCTGTGACCCACCCGACGGGCCACCGTATTTCGCAAAAACGTTCCCCCTGCTGTCAGGTCGGACCCACCGGAAGTGCCTCCTTATTATGCGACAAAAAATGAATACCCCCCTGCTAGCTGGGACCCACCTTGGTGGGAGGCTGACTTGTGGGCCTACTAAGTTGACGGGGACGGAGGGCTTTGTCAACTTAGTAAATATGCACGATTCTAGCTCTATTGACCATACTGTGTCCATCCAACGGTCGTAGTGCTTCTTCAACCTCTAGTCTTCTTGCTCCAGCCGCCCAAACCAGCGCCGGTCGTGCCTCGTGCTCCTGCCTCCGATGGCCGGCTGCGATGCGGCGGAGGCCTCACCGCCCCTACTACTCCCACCGCTGGCCAGGCCATCCCTCTACTCACCCACACCCCCTGTTATTCTGCGTTGGGCTCTACGGTAGGATGCATCGACTGCAAATTAAAAAATTCCTACGCGCAAAACAACCAAGAACATGCTATGGGAGATGGATCACAGTTCATTACCACTAGACGCACAGTGCCGTGCAGCAGAAGAAGAGTTGGGGCAGCGCGTCCGCGTGGATCGTCTCCTCCTCGTCCGATCTCCCTCGTACAACCGGTGGTTGGTTTCCACGTACATGTTCTCCGGAGCGGCGCAAGTGCACTGCCTCTAACGGTATCCGCGCGTGTAGGATGGACATCATGCGGCGGACTACTAGGTCCGATCACACAACCGGCAGTGAGTGGAGGTGTCTATTCGCAACACATGCAAACCCTAGTGACAGCGCCAAAGCGATCAACCGCGTGAGTGTGCGGCACCTCCACTATATATAGGCGTCCATCGCGGGCTCAACACTTGGGCCTCGCATGGACCCTAAAGCCCATAAGTCACTCATCGACAATCCGAATACAGTTCGGATCACACCTGACCACTGTCCTTGGATCCGACCTCGTACGTTCCTTCCCTTAAGCGCGCGACCCCTTAGGTTCAAGTCGGCTTGGTCGCAGTTCGGATCACCTCTGAACTGCATGGTTGGTAGCGGCCTCTAGCAAGGCATGCCGAACACCAAGTAGACTATGAAGCTGGTTAGCGAACCTGTACATCATACTTCCATTCCTTTTGCCACACGATATATGTTGTCGAGCTCAAGGAGAGTCTGTCATCCTTGTGCTAGACCGACCTCTTTCTCGTTCCAGTGATGCCGACCACAAACCGGATTATCTCATAATCCTTGTCGCATGGCCATGCTTATCCTGGTCGGATCACACGAGGGGCCCAGAGTATATCTCTCCTGATCGAAGGGGCAAATCCCATCTTGCTCGACCACGTCTCGCAGCATGGTTCTGGACAAAGCCGAAACCTACCTTTATAACTACCCAGTTACGGAGTAGCGTTTGGTCGGCCCAAAGCAAGTTTGTCACCATCCCGAGTACATGCGTCCGCTCAGGTCTTAGGACATAGAACATATGTTGTACTAGAGACTCGCAGATGACATATGGCTGCGTCTCATAGTTGGGTCTGTCCGACTCGGACCTTATCTCGACTCGGATCCGACTATGTCGAATCTGACCAGATCCTTCCAAGTCCATATTATCCGGTTAGCATCCAATGCCCCATGGCTAGTGAGACCAAGCCATCGACCGTGTCATATGCTAGTCTAGTTGGTTGCGCGTCCACACAGCCCTTTCGACTAGGTACCTTTTAGGACAGTCATCATACAATGCATAGTCCCACAAACAAGTCACGTACTTGCTGATACACATCATTGATAATTTCCAAGGATTATCTGTATTCTTTAACACATAGGAAATATCATCATACATAATTGCCTCTAGGGCATATTTCCAACAGTCTCCCACTTGCACTAGAGTCAATCAAATAGACATCGAATGCCCATAGCTCTAACGTGCCCCTCATGCTTGGGTTGTGGAAGCGGCTTAGTCAACGGATCCGCAACATTTGCATCCGTGTGAATTTTGCATAACTCTACATCACCATTCTTTACGATCGTTCGTATTAGGTGATATTTCCGATCTATGTGTCTGACCTTGTGGTGATTCCTCGGCTCCTTGGCTTGCGATGGCACCAGAATTATCACAATAAAGGTCCAACGGTTTTGCCGAGGCTGGGAAAAATACCAAGATCATCCAGAAAGTTCCGGATCCAAACACCTTCCTTTGCAGCTTCACAAGCCGCAATGTATTTGGCTTCTGTAGTAGAATCAGCCACCATATCTTGCTTGGAACTCATCCAGCTCACTGCTCCTCCGTTCATGACGTACACGAATCCGGACTGTGATCGACAATCATCTTTGTCGGTTTGGAAACTAGCATCGGCGTAACCCCTTACGACAAGCTCTTCCTCACCTCCATAAACTAGGAACATCTCTTTAGTCCTTTTCAGGTACTTCAAAATAGTCTTTACCGCTGCCCAGTGACTCTCACCTGGGTTGGCCTGGTATCTACTTGTTAGGCTTATTACAAAAGCAACATCGGGCCGCGTACATATCATGGCATACATGATCGATCCGATTGCCGAGGCATATGGAATCCTACTCATCCTGCTTCGCTCATCAGATGTCGAAGGACTCTGAGTCTCGCTTAGCCTTATACCATGTGAGAGTGGCAAGAACCCTTTCTTTGCCTCACTCATGTTGAACCGCTTCAACACTTTATCTATGTACGTGCTCTGGCTTAAGCCGAGCAGCCTCCTTGATCTATCTCTATAGATCTTAATGCCTAAAATGTACATTGCCTCACCAAGGTCCTTCGTCGAAAACTTGCTATTCAATGACTCCTTGACCGAGTTCAGCATCGAAATATCATTTCCGATCAGTAGTATGTCATCCACATACAAGATCAAAAACACTATCGAGCTCCCACTTAACTTCTTGTATAAACAAGAGTCCTCTTCACTTTTGATGAAGCTGAAACCAGTGACGACCTCATCAAAACGAATGTTCCAGCTCCGAGATGCTTGCCTCAACCCATAAATGGATCTCTTGAGCTTGCATACCTTACTAGTGCTAGTCGGATCAACAAAACCCTCGGGTTGTATCATATACACGTCCTCGGTTAAATTTCTGTGAAGGAAAGTCATCTTGACATCCATCATCCATATCTCATAATCGAAATATGAAGCTATAGCTAGTACGATCCTCACCGACTTCAGCATCGCTACCGGCGAGTAAGTCTCGTCGTAGTAAATTCCTTGAACTTGTCCATAACCCTTAGCGACAAGCCGAGCTTTGTGGATCTGAACATTTCCATCCACATCAGTTTTCTTTTTAAAGACCCATTTGCAACCAATGGCTGTTACGCCAGGCGGCGGATCAACCAAGTCCCAAACTTGATTCTCATCCATGGACTTTAACTCGGATCTCATGGCCTCCAACCATGCCTCAGAATCTGGACTCACCATCACTTCCGCATATGTGGCCGGCTCATCGCTTTCTAGCAACAATACATCGCGCACTCTGCGCAATCTTTTCGACCTCCGTGGTTTCGGTGCCGCTTCCACTACGGGTTCCATGACTGACTCCGGCATGATCTCATCACCAGCCGAGCCGTCCCCGAGTGGTCCTCGAATTTCTTCAAGTCAGACCGTCCTCCCACTGGCCTCCCGACTGAGAAACTCTTTCTCAAGGAAAACCCCATTCCGAGCAACAAACACTTTGTTCTATTCCCGGTTGTAGAAGTTATATACTAAGGTTTCCCTCGGATATCCCACGAATATGCATTTATCCGACTTGGGTGTAAGCTTGTCTGACATAAGTTTCTTGACAAATGCTTCACAACCCCAAATCTTTAGAAAAGACAAACTAGGACTCTTCCCAGTCCACATCTCATGTGGTGTCTTGTCTACGGATTTTGATGGTACCCTGTTAAGTGTGAAAGTTGCAGTTTCTAGAGTGTATCCCCAGAATGACAAGGGTAAATCTGACTTGCTCATCATAGATCGAACCATGTCCAACAAGGTGCGATTCCTCCGTTCTGATACACCATTTCTCCGTGGTGTACCTGGAGGTGTGAGATGAGGTACTATACCTCTGCTTTTCAGATGATCATCAAACTCCTGGATCATGTACTCACCTCCACGATCAGATCGTAGAAGTTTTATAGTCTTTCCGAGCTGATTCTCCACCTCGTTTTGAAACTCTTTGAACTTTTCAAAAGTCTCTGACTTGTGCCTCATCAAATAGATATATCCATATCTACTCAAGTCGTCGGTAAAAGTCACAAAGTACTGATAGCCACCTCTGGCAGTTGTTCTCATTGGTCCACACACATCACTGTGTATCAGTTCTAACAGCTCGGATGCCCTCTCACAACTCTTTGCGAAAGGAGACTTAGTCATCTTGCCGAGCAAGCATGATTCGCATGTCTCGAACGACCCAAAGTCGGTCAAAGTTAGGAGTCCATCATCATGGAGCTTCTTCATGCATTTCAGACTAATGTGTCCAAGCCGGCAATGCCAGAAGTATGTCGGATTTATCTCATTGGGCTTATGCCTCTTGACATTCACGCTATAGACCGGTTCTTGTTCTAGATTCAATATAAATAACCCATCAACAATTGGTGCATAGTCGTGGAACATACCATTCAAATAAACCGAACAACCATTGTCCTTTAAATTGAATTCATAACCCTGACTCATCAAGCATGAGGCAGAAATAATGTTCCGACTAAGTGCAGGAATGTAATAACAATTATTCAATTCCAAAATAAATCAAGAAGGAAGTTGGAGCTGCATCGTGCCGACCTCCAACGCAGCAACTCTTGCTTTGTTGCCGACCCTGATGTCAATCTCCCCTTGTGCCACATGCCTAGTTCTTACCAGCCCCTGCATCGATTTGCAAATATGAACAATCGATCCGGTATCAAATACCCAAGAGCTACTAGGAATGTCAGCAATGTAAATGCCTATAACATATGCAACAAGTGTACCTTTGCCTGAAGCAGCATTCCCGGTCTTCTTGCCATGCTCTGCAAGCCACTTGCTATAGTTCCTATTCCAGTGACCAGTTTCCTTGCAATGATAGCAAATGGTCTTTGAGTCCGGTCCAGACTTCAGCGCAGCGGCGGAAGTTACCATCTCCGTGCCCTTTGCCTTAGCCTTCTTCTTAGACCAACTCTTCTTGAACTTAGCCGATTTCTGCACCATCAACACTTGATGTGTGACTTTCTTAATATCCTGCTCTGCCACTTTGAGCATCCCATGCAATTCAGTGAGCTTCTTATCCATGCCATGCATATGATAGTTCGAGATGAACGTCCCATAGCTGGGTGGAAGAGAACCTAGAACCGCATCAGTAGCCAGCTCATCCAAGAGCGGGAAGCCCAACCGATCCAAAGCTTGCACATATCCGATCATCTTGATCACATGCGGGCTCAGTGGATCACCTTCCTTCAGCTTACAATCCATCAAGGATCGCCAGACGTTGAACCTTTCGGTCCTAGCCTGCACCTGAAACATGCTCTTGAGACTCTCGATCATATCGAAAGCCCCAACGTCTTCGAAATGCTGCTGCAAATCGGGCTCCATACAAGCCAGCATGAGGCAGCTGATCTTGTTTGATTCATCAACGAGTTTCTGGTAGGCATTCTTGGTTGTGGTACTAGCATTATCGGCAGGTTCCTCTGGAAGCGGATCCTCTAGAACATGTTCCTTTTTATCATGCTTGAGAACAATTCTCAAATTTCTATACCAGGTTGTAAAGTTTGTTCCATTCAGTTTATCCTTTTCCAGAATTGATTTCAATGCAAAGTTGGGTTGAGCAGGTAGTGCCATTGATCTACAACAGAAAAATATGCAATCACGAAGCAATGTGTTTATGTAGAGTAATTCTAGCCTTAAATAGAAATACTCCCACTGAAGTCAGCATCCCTCCACAAACTCTCAGTGATTCAGGATCTGACTAGCACATGCGACTAGTGAGCTTTAGCATCACTGCTAGACAACATGTCTATCCGGTAAGCAACTCCTTGCTAATCGTATCTCCATATGACTCCTGTCGGTCGGGTAGGTATCTCATACCCCGGCCCCCAACCTTCTTTCCCACAAGGCCCAAAACCGTTTTGATAGCCCTGTCAAGCTAACCTGATGTAGTGCATGTCCGTGTCCGACATGAACCCTTCAGTTCAAGGACACCTAGCAGCACCCCAATTTTATGAGCCCACTACTAGACGTACTTGACGTGCGAAGGTGCGACATCGGGGATGTCAATTCGCTTGATATTCATGAGGGATCTTTCTACCATTCTAACATGCATAGAAAACAAGGAAGCATAACAATCACAAATAAACACATATTGTGAAATAGTTTGGCTCCTTCATGGATGTCCTTCTACGTCGGCTCCGACTCTGATGACCATCTAGGAACTCCATCTTGTTTGTCATGCCGGGACGCCAAGCCACCAACCTGATCTCTATTATCCAACTACTACAACTAGTAATGAATTTTACATAGAGTCACAACTCGACACGCAGGTCGTTATATAATATAATGACAGCACTTTGGCTCCTGCCGGCTAACAAACATGACACGCAGGCAATGTATAATTTACACACATGCATCACATACACATGAGCCATACTATTCACATCAAACCCTGCAAAATAAAGTTATGCATAGAATCGTATTCTACGGGTTCGAGTGATCGTGTACGTTTTCGGAAATCATAGATCACATCTGAACTCCGATCATGCCGAATTCTCTGATCTGACCGATCTCATCGATCATCGTGAATCCGATTCGGATTTACGTTCCACTGTTAACCCCGATGGCGGATAAGCGACCCATAGGGGTAGATCGGGTCACGACCTCATCGATCCCAATTGACAGAAAACATAGCCTCATCGATCCCCATGTGTAGTTGATCTCATCAACCATGCACATAGCCAATCTCATAAACGATGACGGATCTCATTTGCCGCCTCCACATATCTAATATGCATACGATCTGAAACCAAATCCTATAGCAGAGGCTCTGATACCACTGTTGGTGTAACGCCCTCGATGCGGCTATATCTCCCACGTGTCGAAGCACGACTTAGAGGCATAACCGCATTGAAAGCAATGTCGCAAGTGAGGAAATCTTCACACAACCCATGTAATACATAAGGGAAAAAAGATACGTAGTTGGCTTACAATCGCCACTTCACACAATTACATGAATAAAGCATTACATCATCCAAATACAATCAAGGTCCGACTACGGAACCAAAATAAAAGAAGAACCCCAAAAGCGACAAGGTCCCCGATCGACCCCAACTGGGCTCCACTACTGATCAACTAGAATGAAACAACACAAAGGACAAGATCTTCATCGAGCCCCTCCTGAGCTTGGTTGTGTCATCTGCATGGACTCATCGGCACCTACAAGCTGGTTTTGGAAGTATCTGTGAGCCACAGGGACTCAGCAATCTCACACCCTCGCGATCAAGACTATTTAAGATTATGGGTAAGGTAAAAGGTATGAGGTGGAGCTGCAGCAAGCGAGTAGCATATATGGTGGCTAACATACGCAAATGAGAGCGAGAAGAGAAGGCAAAGCACATTCGAGAAAGTATGATCAAGAAGTGATCCTAAAACAACCTAGGTCAAGCATAACTCCAACACCGTGTTCACTTCCCGGACTTCGCCGGAAAGAGACCATCATGGTTACACACGCGGTTGATGCATTTTTAATTAAGGTCAACTTCAGGTTTTCTACAACCAGATGTTAACCAATTCCCATCTACCCATAACCGCGGGCACGGCTTTCGAAAGTTCAAATCCCTGTAGGGGTGTCCCAACTTAGCCCATCAGAAGCTCTCACGGTCAACGAAGGATATTCCTTCTAGAGGGAAGACCCGATCAGACTCGGAATCCCGGTTACAAGACATTTCGACAAGGTAAAACTAAACCAGCAACACCGCCCGAATGTGCCGACAAATCCCGATAGGAGCTGCACATATCTCTTTCTTAGGGCACACCGGATTGTGCAAACTTCCGGTAGGCCAGCCCAGAGTTGCCCCTGGTGGCCACCGGCGGCTGACAAGTTGGACCAACACTCAGAGGAGCACTGGCCCGGGGGTTTAAAATAATGATGACCCTTGGGGACGCGACCCCCAAGGGAAAAGAAAAGGCTAGGTGGCGAATGGTAAAACCAATGTTGGGCATTGCTGGAAGAGTTTTATTCAGGGCGAACTATCAAGGGTTTCCCATTATTACCCAACCGCGTAAGGAACGCAAAATCCGGGAACATAACACTGATATGACGGAAACTAGGGCGGCAAGAGTGGAACAAAACACCAGGCATAAGGCCGAGCCTTCCACCCTTTACCAAGTATATAGATGCATTAATTAAATAAGATATATAGTGATATCCCAACAAGTAAACTTGTTCCAAGCAAGGAACAACATCTCCATGTTCTAACGAGGAACAAACTTCAATCTTCACCTGCAACTAACAACGCTATAAGAGGGGCTGAGCAAAGCGGTAACATAGCCAAACAACAGTTTGCTAGGACAAGGTGGGTTAGAGGCTTGGTTCAACAATATAGGAGGCATGATAAGCAAGTGGTAGGTATCGCAGCATAGTCATAGCAAAAGAGCGAGCATCTAGCAAGCAAAGATAGAAGTGATTTTGAGGGTATGGTCATCTTGCCTGAGATCCCGCAAGGAAGAAGAATGAGTCCATGAAGAAGACACACGGACGTGTTGAACGAATCCTCACAACACGACGTTACCGGAAACAACCCGAAGAAGCAACACCGGAAAGAAGCAAACAACATAGTAAACAACCACCACATAAACAAGGCATGATGCATGTCCGGTTTAAATATGCATGGCAAAGCAAAGTGCACAAACCATCCTACAAATTAAGTGGAGCTCAATATGCAACTCCGTTGCATATTGACGAAACACCACATTCAAGTTATTTAGTTCGATCTCATTTATGTACCCAACAATATTAAATGTTGTTAAAACATGGCAAGAGGGTGAAGCAAAGTAAAACTACCTATCTAGTCAAGTTTAAATGAGGCTGGAAGCACCGAACAACATTTCCGGAAAATCCCCATATGCCTTAGTAATTTATTGCAACAACAATTTAAACATTTTAATTGTTGTTATCATGATGCGGATGACATGAACAAGTTTATGCAATTTTTATGAATAAGTTGATAAGAGCATATTAAGAAGCATTTGTCATCGTGGCGGAAATGAAAAGGGGTGCCACGACAACGATAACGAAACTGTGCCACGGCAACGTCCCGGTTCCGGTAACTCGATTGAGATACCGATGCAAAGGAGAAGTGTGCGGATGCGTGCAAAAGATGGTGGGGCGCTCCCGGATTCCGGGTGTCCCACGAGTTGGCGACAAGGAAAACGAGTGACAAATTTGGGCACGGTGGAAACACGAGCATCTCAAACATCACAAGCATTCGTTCACGGTCGTCGTCTCGAGGTTATACCTTCGAAGTGTGCAAGCGGGGCAGTTCTCGTGATGGCGGTAGTGGAAGTAGTCGTTCTCGCACGCTCTAGGGTTGATGGTAGAAGTTCTCGCGATCTCGGTGACGGTAGTGGTACATGTTTATCGTTGCACGAGTTTCCGTAGACGTTCATGTCATCGGTGTCATGGTACTTGGGGTCTTTGGACTTTTCGGTCCCGTTCTTGCGACGGTAGTCGTTCACATTCGTTCGGAGAGGTACTTGATGACTCCAATGTCTTCAGAGCAACGGTAGTGGTACACGGTCCACGAGACATCGATCGTTCGGGGTCCGACTTGCGGGTCTTGCCGACATGAGTGGTACTTGGCATTATTGTGTAGACGAACTTGGCGCATCCAAAGGGTCACACTCGTCGTCGTGGGAACTTGGTGAATCCGAGGTCTTCGAGGTCGACGGTAGTTGTACATCTCATAGTGGAACTAGACGGATCCGAGGACTCCAAGCGTCGTGGTACTTGTCGAAATCATCATTGAATGTAATTGAACGTTTGAAACGGAACTTGGTGCATCATCGCGTAGTCATACGTCGAGGCAGGGCAGCTCAGCCACGCGCGCTGGACGGGTAGAGGCAGACCCGAGCATGGTCAACGACCACACACGCTCGTCCTTGGATGCGAGGCAAAGGAGGTAGTCGGAGTTGGCCGGCTCCGGTGGAGGGAGCCGAGGAGCTCGAGGAGGACCGTGTGGAAGCTGGAGCTGCTGCTGTTTGAGGACAACGAGGACGCACAATGCGGAGGGGCTCGGTGCTGCTGGCCGGGAGTAGAGGAGAGGCAGAGGCGCCTGGCTGCGGAGGTCGGGGCGGAGCTGCTGCACCGGCTAACGACGATGAAGGCAGAGGTGGGGAACGGGCTCTGGGGCTCTGGGAGGACGAAGATGGTGCGAGGCAATGACCTGCGAGGTCGTCGGCGCGGGCGCCATGGTGGGGAGGTGACGAGGATCCGGGCAAGGCATCAACAGCAGAGGCGTGGTGCTGGTCGCAGGGGAAGGAGAGGCGGCGAGCGTGCGAGACAGATCAAGGGAGATAGGGATCGGGGTGTGGGTCTCTCCTCTGCTGAGCGATGCATGTGTGGCGGAGGTGGAAGGGAACGAGGAGGAGAAGGATCGAGAGGAGAGGGGGGACTGCGGCTGGGCCTCGCTAGCCTAGGGTTAGGAATAGCTGGGGCGGCTGGGCCTCGGTGCAACTGGGCTGCACGGCTGGGCTGAGCTCCCTCTCCTTTCCAAAATCCTCCCTTTCTTAAACTAATGTTTATATAAATAAACAACCAACAAAGGGGAAAATCCAGGGGTTTTTTGGTTAGGAATATGAGATATATAAAAATATATCTGGAACCCTGGATTTATGTAGGGTTTGAATAAATTGCTGTGGCATTTTTAGAAGGTAGAAAAATAATTAGAGTTTGAATTATTTTCAAACTTCAATCATTTTTTATCCTGACCAAAACAACTTCGAATGGGATGAAATCTGACAGAGAGGGTGTAGGAAAAAGGCAAGATTTATAGGGAAAAGATGAACATTAATGGAGGAGGAATAAGGTTGCTTGAGAGACATGACAAGGAAAAAATATATGAAGTTAAGTCGGATAGAAGAAGAGTTGAAGAGTAATGCAATTGTGTGATGGGTGATTCCAAGTTAATGGGATATTTAATATAGCTCCCTAATATTGGGAGGATATGTTATAAAGAGAAGTCACTCTTCCCTCAATTTAAATGGATCGAAGATCCACACAACTTATTTAGTTGAGATGCAGAAGATTTATGAGATGATGGCATGATGACATGATGCAATGCACATGATGCAATGATGAATGCAATGACAAATAAATCACACGACGAAACCCGGAAACCCTAGAAGGCATTTGAAGCTCCAGTCTTGGGGTGTCACAGATGGGCTCTACGGTAGGATGCATCGACTGCAAATTAAAAAATTCCTACATGCAGAACAACCAAGAACATGCTACGGGAGATGGATCACAGTTCATTACCACTAGACGCGCAGTGTCATGTAGCGGAAGAAGAGTTGGGGCAGCGCGTCCGCGTGGATCGTCTCCTCCTCATCCAATCTCCCTCGTACAGCCGGTGGTCGGTTCCCACGTACAGGTTCGCCGGAGGGGCGCAAGTGCACCGCCTCTAAAGGTATCCGCACGTGCAGGAGGAACGTCGTGCGGCGGACTGCTAGGTCCGATCACACAACCAGCGGCGAGTGGAGGTGTCTATTCGCCACACATGCAAACCCTAGTGACAGCGCCGAAGCGATCAACCGCGTGAGTGTGCGGCACCTCCACTATATATAGGTGTCCGCCGCGGGCTCAACACTTGGGCCTCACACGGACCCTAAATCCCATAAGTCACTAGGCCACAATCCGAATATAGTTCGGATCACATCCGACCAGTGTCCTCGGATTCGACCTTGTAGGTTCCTTCCCTTAAGCGCGCGACCCCTTAGGTTGAAGTTGGCTTGGTCGCAGTTCGGATCACCTCCGAACTGCATGGTTGGTAGCGGCCTCTAGCAAGGCATGCCGAACACCAAGCAGACTATGAAGCTGGTTACCGAACCTGTACATCATACTTCCATTCCTTTTGCCACACGATATATGTTGTCGAGCTCAAGGCGAGTCTGTCATCCTTGTGCTAGCCCGACCTCTTTCTCGTTCCAGTGATGTCGACCACAAACCGGATTATCTCATAATCCTTGTCGCATGGCCATGCTTATCCTGGTCGGATCACACGAGGGGCCCAGAGTATATCTCTCCTGATCGGAGGGGCAAATCCCATCTTGCTCGACCACGTCTCGCAGCATGGTTCTGGACAAACCTGAAACCTACCTTTATAACTACCCAGTTATGGAGTAGCGTTTGGTCGGCCCAAAGCAATTCTGTCACCATCCCGAGTACATGCGTCAGCTCAGGTCTTAGGACATAGAACATATGTTGTACTAGAGACTCACAGATGACATATCGCTGCGTCTCATAGTTGGGTCTGTCCGATTCGGACCTTATCTCAACTCGGATCCGACTACATCGAATCCGACCAGATCCTTCCAAGTCCATATTATCCGGTTAGCATCCAATGCCCCATGTCTAGTGAGACCAAGCCATAGACCGTGTCATATGCTAGTCTAGTTGGCTGCACGTCCACACAGCCCTTTCGACTAGGGACCTTTTAGGATAGTCATCATACAATGCATAGTCCCACAAACAAGTCACGTACTTGCTAATACACATCATTGATAATGTCCAAGGACTATCTTTATTCATAAACACATAGGAAATATCATCATACATGATTGCCTCTAGGGCATATCTCCAACATTCTACGACGACGGCAGCCTCACACCGCAGTGAACCAGTGAACCCTCGTACGCGTGGGCATCCACTGCCGCGTCTTCCCCGGCTCCGCGTTGTCCCCTTCCTAGGACTCGTCGTCGTCCACCGCCCTGGTGCTCCCGGCTGGTCAACGTGATCAAGGAACGGCTTCCATCGGACGTGGACTATACATGGAGAGGCTCACAGCTGGGTCCATGGCCGCAGCAAGGAAGTGCCTCCTTATTACGTGCAAAATAATTATTCTTCCACCTGACAGCGGGGACCCACCGGACGGGCCACCGCATTTCGCGAAAAAAACGTTTGTCCCTGACTGCTGGGACCCACCAGCTACATCTTCGCACGCAAGGAAGTGCCTGACAGTCGGGACCCACCTGGTCGAAGCGTACGTAGCGTTGTCATTCTGATCGCGAATGTGTACGTACATATATACTGGTGGATGTAGAGGCGCGCACGTGTCGTAGTACAGGCGCACACGTAGCATGTACACGTACGTACAGCGGCCAGGGTGCAAGAAAGAAAATACGGCCATGTATGTGTACATAGG
Source organism: Triticum aestivum (assembly GCF_018294505.1). Lineage (NCBI taxonomy): Eukaryota > Viridiplantae > Streptophyta > Magnoliopsida > Poales > Poaceae > Triticum > Triticum aestivum. The sequence continues at coordinate 380,535,155 of NC_057794.1, read as the reverse complement.
GCGAGGTCTCGAACGCCTACTCGCGCATACGTACGGCCATGGCTCGTGTACATGGCTGGGTCAGAACGAAGAGACAGCGTCGTCGTCGTGTTCATGGGGAGGCAACGGAATGCGTCGTGTTCATCGGGAGGGCTTGGACGGAACAAGCGATGGAAACAAGGCCTGGCGTACCGCAGAACGGAGGAAACGGCCATGTGTTCGACCGACCACGTTCGAAACGGGATCCTTTTGATCGGGAGGGGTCTGGCATACCGCAAAACGGAGGAAACGGACCTCCTACAGTCAAAACGGGGGTCATGTTCATCGGGAGGGGTGTGGCGTACCGTAAAACAGAGGAAACGGACTTTTGTTGGAGTGCTACGGCCGAAACGGGGGTCCTGTTCATTTGGAGGGGTGTGGCGTACCGCAAAACGGGACTCCACGGGATGCTTTTCATCTCCACCGTCGACCCCCTGCAGCCTCCACTAGCTACTGTTCATCCACCGTCGACCTCCTCCAGCCTCCACCTACGACTGTTCATCCACGGGCTCCTGTTCATCCAGCCTCCACCGCGCGCTACTCCACCGGCTACTGTTCAAGTAGCCCTCTCCACGGGCTCCTGTTCAACCACCCCTCCACGGGCTACTGTTCATCCTGCCCTCCACCATCTACTGTTCATCCTGCCCTCCATGGGGTGGTCCTGTTCATCCAGCTCTCCACGGGGTCCTATTCATCCAGCCCCAACCGGCTCGATCGATCGGGGTCCTGTTCATCCAGAGGAAACACCACGGGGTCCTGTTCATCCACCCCCACCGGGAAGTGTTCATCCACCCCCCCACCCCGCAATGCTCACTGTTCATCCAGAGGCAGCATCGATCGGCTTCAATTAGCAGCAGTAGCGAAGGAATCGCTCGATCGGGTTCAGTTAACAGCCATCGATCAATCGTTCGGGTTCAATAACACGTAGCGTGCAGTGCAATCGCTCGGGTTCAGTTAGAGCCCAATGCCTCGCTCGAGTTCAGTTAGATCCAACGCCTCGCACACACACGCGTAAGTGTACGAGAGAAGCGCGCATCGCTCGGCCCCCGACCTCCCACCGTAACTGGGAACTCCCTGAAATTTTCCTCCCCCTCGCTTCTACCATGGTTTCCCCCGTCATGGACGGGCCAAAGAATGTCATGCAACTGCGTCTCAGGCCCGCCCAGGACGAAAAGCCGATTTTCTGTCATGATTTTTTGTCATAGAAGTAGGAGCCCACCACATCTATGATGATACCGGGTTTTGTCACAATTATCGTCATAGAAGTGTCATATGTATGACAGAAAAAAATTTGTTCGGCCCAAAATGTCACAGATGTGTCTTTTTTTGTAGTGGGAAGACGAGACAAAGAAGGCTTCTTATTTATCAAAACTCGTGGACTCCGATGAATAGGGGAGCCACCAAATGTGCTTGGACCAATCTTAATAGCAACACTATCCCCATCAACTTTGCTATTACCAGGTTGGGAACCAGCTTTCACACGTGGGCTACGCCTCTATGTGCCATCAGGATTTCGATCTGACATCTTCCTCTTCAAAATAGCTTTCTTCTCCTTAACTGCATCACGAGTAAACACTTGCATCAAACGAGTTTGCATTAGGTTTGTCTTCATAGGCATGTCACTTCCGTGAGATCCAGCATCAACAGTCAAAAAGGCCGTGTCACCACCTTTATCACCTACACCTTTAGGAGCTTGAGCAACATCCCCGTCACTTCGTTGCACACAAGCAACCTTTTGACGCCGTTCCAACTCCTTTCTCCTCTGGAAATCAAAATTCTTCTTTTCTTATCCTTTCATCCTCGAGCTGTAACTGCATAGGAAAATCCTCAGCCTGGGTAACAACAGGCTCAGTGCCATCAACACTATGTCACTGAGTAACAGACAACTTCAAGCTGCCATCACCATCATCAACTCTAAGATAATACATTACATCATTAATATCTTTGACAACATCAGCAATGTCCTCAGGAGCACCATGGCTGTCATTAACTGCATAAACCAATAACATAAGCATGCACATATAAAATTAAAACACAATTAACATTGCAGAGACAAGATAAATAAAGTGCATAGCATCAGACACAAACAAAAGGAACAACTGAAAGCTAAGCATATTTATGTATTCAAAGCTGATAAAAAAAGAGCAAATATAAGGAAAAACACCAGCAACATTCACAAGTTCTTCTAGAGTATTTGGTGTCTCAAAAATAACATTCACAAGATCTTGAAAGCGTTCTGATTTGTCAGAATCAGGAGGCACCGACACTCCAACGTCTGCAACAACATCATAATTAGCACAAAAGTACATGAACAAGCAATCAGCTCAACTATATGAACACTGAAAGTGCACCCAATAAAACAATATCAACCCACCACTGGCACAACAAACTTCAGAATGACAACTCTTTCAACATCATAGTAGTTCTTCACTGACTACTACAACCTATTCAAATGCCAGGATAGCAGTTCAAACTACACAGGGTGACCAGTAATACAACTTGTCTGCAGGTCATATCAACCGCCAAAACTATACACACCACACATTCCAGGGCAAAATTAACAGCTATCAAACTACATACAGCTTATAAAGTTGATACGATAGCACCTATACAACCTAAAAACCAGATTTGTTAAAACATCATCCAAATTACTGGGAAAATCACCTACATTCAACTTGTCCAGACTGGAACATGTACCCATTGTGATCTACAGACCTAAAATCTGCCGAACCAGATTTGCAAGACACATGAACAAAAATTAGGGCTCTGACCTATTTCAGAAACGAAGCATGCCATACAAACCAAAACTCTTACTAGCAAACACAAAATCCGCCACAGAATCTAGTATCACTGTCGCGAACTGGTCGTTCAAGAGCAAAGGAACCCTAGTGAATCCAGCCTGAGACAGCAACAAAGCAATACCTTGGAAAATAGAGGGAAAATCTGTACATAAGAGGACGCAAGGGAAGTCGATGGCAGAGCAAAAGGAGCAAATAGAGCACCCAGACCTACACCCCTGGGATTCAACCCGCCGGCCGACACTCCCACGGCGAAACAGGAGAAGCAACTTCTCTGCGAGAAGAGAAGAAGAGGGGAACAAAGAAGGAATCGATTTGGGGAGGGGAGCGGAGCGGAACGAGGGAGAGCGGAGGTTAAAAGGTGAGTGGGAGAAAACCGATGGCTAAAGCCCACAACCGTGGTGAATCCCACTATCTCTGGGCAGTTACCAAAGATAATAACAAAAATTAAATACAATAAAAAATTAATATAGAGGGAGAAAACAAACGGCTAAAGTACAAATAATAACTCACAACAGTACAATAAAAATTATCAAAAAGTACAAATGAAATAATAATTCATAACAGTGCTGGTTTTTCCCCTAAAAAATAAAGATAAGATAATGGGGGCAAGTCATGTTACGACTCGCCTCCGCATGCGACCTTGGCTCGGCCTTGACTCGGCCCCCCTCCCCCCTTGGCTCGGCCTTGCGCTAACGCGGCAATGCGCTCGTTTGACAGGCCCAGTGCGGTTAGTCTGTCCCCTCCCCACAACCCCTAAGATAAATAATGGGGGCAAGTCCATGCAAGGAAGATGTGTCAGTACAACTATGCCCCTCGGTGCAGTCCGGTGCGGGGGCAAGTCATGTTACGGACTCGCCTCCGCATGCGACGCTGCGGTATGCCGCGTCGCCGCCTGCTACGGCTCGTTCCTGGCTCAGCGTCGCCGGTATGGGGGAGGGGTCCCTCCCCCCTCCCCCTGGCTCGACCACGCGCTAATGTGGCAGTGCGCTCGTCTGACAGGTGCAGTGCGGTTATTATGTCCCCCCCAGACGCACCCACACAACCCCTAAGATAGATAATGGGGCAAGTCCATACAAGGAAGATTCGTCAGTACAACTATGCCCCTCGGTGCGGTGCGGTGTGGGGGCAAGTCATGTTACGGACTCGCCTCCGCATGCGACGTCGTGGCACACTATCGTGGTTCTAAGTCTGACAGTAGTGTAGGGGGGTAAGTATGGAGAGGCAAGATCTTAGCTATGGAGAAGTTGTAAGCACGCAAGGTTTACGAGTTCAGGCCCTTCTCGGAGGAAGTAATATCCCTACGTCTCGGAGCCCGGAGGTGGTCGACTGGATTATGTGAGTATGAGTTACAGAGGTGCGAACCCTTGTCTCGGAGGAGGGGGTGGCTTATATAGAGTGCGCCAGGACCCCGGCCAGCCCACGTTACAAAGGGTTCAATGTACATTAAGGCAGGGCGTTACTGGTAATGCTAGTAATAAAGTGCTATGATGACCATAAAAGCTACTTAATGACCGACCGTTAGCGTGCGGAGTGACTTTAGGTCTCCTGGCCATTGAATGGTTGGATCGTGGTCGAGTGATTGCTTCTTGGTCGAGTGTCTTCGAGTATGTCGAGTGGAACACCTCCAAGTCGATTGAAAGGTGATTTCTTCTAGAGATGTCCTTGGGTAGGGCAGTTAGGACAGGTCCATGACCCTACCCTAGGTACATAGCTTCATCATTAGCCCCCGAATGGATCGAGGTTTGAGTGGGGAAGTAGTTGAGAACTTCTCCGACTCGTTTTTCATGTCGTGAGCATAACTTGTTTCGGATCAACGGACCCGAGTGATGGCAGCAACTTCCTTTTCAGTCGCCTTGATCCATTCTTAATTCTTTGTCGAGTGAGTTTCTTTACTTGTAAGGCTCCGAGTGACGGTGCGGAGGTGATCTTTGGTCTGAAAAGTTGTTTGCTGCCCGCAGATTTCGTGGGATCCGAATTTTGGGAAGTGCATGGGACGGGGGGGAGGCCGCAGTAATCAGATGGGATAGAGCGGAGCCGCCTCGATCCCCGCGCCGCCTTTTTCGCCACGTATCACGCGCGTGATCGTTACGGGATTTGACAGAGCCACCTGGGCCTACCCGTCAGCCACTCGGAAGCGGCCTCATATAAGGCGTTGGACTGGAGTCTCCCGAACAGTGCGTTCCCATTTCCTCTTCTCCTCTTCACGCCCCTTCGCTGCTCTCGTTCTCGCCCCAGCATCACCGCTCCGTACGCGTCTCGCCGGCAAAATGGGGAAGGAGAAGACGGCGGCTCTGGAGCGGGCAAAGAAGGCGACGGCGAGGTCGAAGGGGAAGGCGACCAGCCAGGGCGGATCTTCCTCGCGGACTGGCCTGTCGAAGGGCTGGATCCAGGGCGACTAGATCCACTCGAGGATTACCCAAGAAGACCTCGACGACCTGGCCAAAGGGGGGCTGATCCCCTACGACTCGGCGCGGCTTCCAGGGAAGGAATCTAAGCCGCAACCTCGGGAGGGTGAGCGTGTTCTTCTTGCAACCCACGTTGACCGTGGATTTTCCTTGCCTCCTCACCCTTTCTTTCGAGGGTTCCTGAACTTCTTCGGGGCACAACTCCATCATTTTACCCCCAACTCAATCGTTTATCTCGTCGCTTTCATTTCTTTGTGTGAGAATTTCCTGGGTTGCCGGCCTCACTGGGGTCTTTTCAAGCATATTTTCACTTGTCGCTCCCAGACAGTGAAAAAGGCTAATCCGAGTGACGAGAGGACCCAAGTGATCCAGATGTGTGGGGGCCTTGGAATCCAGACAAGAGGAAAAAGCTCCTTTCCGGCCATGATTCTTCCTGACTCAGTTCGCGGATGGCAGTCGACCTGGTTTTACTGTAAAGACCAGTCGACACCAAGGCAATCGACTGGCCTCCCTCCCTTTACCATGGATCGATTGGAGAAACCCTCCCCTTTGAAGGTGCTCCCGGAGGAGAAGGCGCATGTGAAGGTGTTGGTCGATCGAGTGGTCCAGCTTATTCGTGACGGGGTCACTGGTATGGATCTCTTGGAGGTCTTCCTTCAGCGGCGCATCCAGGCTCTTCAAGCTCGAGACCATCCGATGTGGACGTATTCGGGTCTTGAAGACTCCACTCGGATCCATCCAGAGGAGGTCGACGACGACACACTGGTGAAGTGGCTGTTGGGCTTTACCGGGAACAAGGACAATCCCAGGGGAGCCAGGAGAATTCCCCCATTCGACCAGTCTCATGCACGAGAGCAGGTCTGATTCCGAGTTTTTGCTTGTAATCTGAATTCACTCACGCAGCTGCCTATATTGTGTCGACTAACTTTGCTCTCCTTGCTTTCTTTCAGGCCATTATTGAAATGTATTAATGCCCAACGGGGAGCAAGAGAAAGTTCTGGAAGGCGAGGCGAGTGGCGGCGAAAGTGGCGAGTGGACTTCCGATGGTGAAGGGTATGGAGGAAGCGACGACTCAAGTGATGGAGAAGAAGTCGAGCCGCCCCCTCATAGGGAGAGGCGATCCAAGCTTGACCAAGAACGGCCGAGTGCCCGCGACAAGGCAACTGCTCAGGCTGGTCAGTCTTTGAAGCGTCCTCAGATCTCTTCACCAACCCCGACTGAGAAGGCGCCCAAGCACCCCAAAGTTGCAGAGCCGAGGACTCAGAAGGCATTGCCGAAGATCAAGATTGATATCCCCGTCGCCTCCACGTGAGTGTCTCTCTTTGTATTCACTCGACACTCCGCGTTGTTTGTTTTTCTTGTTTTAACTGGATGAACTTTGGAATTGTTAGCGCTGCCACTTCCGGGACCTCAGCTTACAGGGATGATGATGAGGTGATGGAGGATGCGGTCAGTTCTAATCCGGGTATGATTTCTGCCATACTATCTTTATTCGGTCGATTCAACTGCAATGTACATCATTGGGTGACGTGATTTTGGCAATCGAACTTTGCACAGCTCCCAACATTATTGACCTCCCTGATGATGATGAAGAGCCCGAGAGGCCTTTGACGAGGAAGAATAGGCGAGCTCCTGTAAGCGAGGTGCTACAGTCGACACCGTGGGAGGAACCAGTCGTTCAGGACACTGGCGACGTTAATTGGGGTTCTGTTACCTTCGCCGAGCCACTGTCGAGTGCCTTGCCTTCTTCGTCGATTGCTCGGGCCTCTGTCGACCCACCTTCAGTTTTTGCGACCCATCATGTCCCAGAGGACGAGGTGAATGCTGCTAGGGAAGCCATACGCCAGGCGGGCGTTATGATGGAGAAGATGAAGATGGTGCGGGACGCCAGCCAAGCCGCCTATGATGCCAGCTTGGCTCTCCAGAGCAACGTTCAGGTTAGTTGGTCGCCGCTTGTTCTGTTAGGATATGCTACCTGAAGATTCTTTCCGAAAATATTTGCATCTGTACACCCACTGGGTGCGTCGATTGAATTTTTGGACTAGTGGGGGCACGCTGAGTGCACCCACTGGGTGTAGTCCCCGAGACTACGGTGGACTGCTGGCAGTCGGCTATAGTCTTTGTATTTTGCCGAATATATAAACCAAACTGGTAGTTTGTCTCTTCGACTCGGTCTGGTTGAGTGGGATCAGAACCGGTGGGGGCACGCTAAGTGCACCCACTGGGTGTAGTCCCCGAGACTACGGTGGACTGCTGGCAGTCGACTGTAGTCTGAGTTCTACTTTCTCTCTTTCTGCCTCTTTTTTTGAGTGGGTGTAGTCCCCGAGACTACGGTGGACTGCTGGCAGTCGACTGTAGTCTGAGTTCTACTTCCTCTCTTTCTACCTCTTTTTTTTGTGGACTCAACTTCGGCGGGCCGGTCGAGTGGGATCAGAAACGGTGGGGGCACGCAAAGTGCACCCACTAGGTGTAGTCCCCGAGACTATGGTGGACTGCGGGCAGTCGACCATAGTCTTACTATTTATTGCCTTTGTTGTTTTTTGCTGTAAAAATAGCTTCTCCCCTTTGATTTCAGAAATCTTGTGATCTTGGAGCTCGCTTTGCTAACTTGGAGAAGCAGCAGATTCAACTGAACCTTGACTTGGAGCTGGCCAGGACAGAGGTGCAAAAGGTCAGAGACGGCGCCGCTGGTAAGACGAGTTGACTGGTCAGTTTTAGGCTTGAGTACCCTTCTGCTATTTCTGAATCAATCACCATTTCTTTGCAGAAAAACTGAGAGAATCTCTGGCGAAGAAGGATCAGGATTTGGCTGCTGCTCGTTAGGAGGCTGACGACAGGACCGCTCTGGCCGAACAAAAGCTGGCTTCAGTCGGCCAGTTGGAAGAAGAGAATACCAGGCTGAAGACCGCTCTGAATGACTCCAACAAGGAGTGTTCACGCTGGAAGAAGGCGAATCTCGTCTAGGACGAGAAAATGGAAGGCATTGCTCGCAGGAGGGATGATCTGGAGGGCTATCTGAGAAGTCTTGCCAAGAAGTTGTTCATCAAGCTTGAAGGTGCACATTCTGTTCCAACTGATTTTTTTGTGTCGACTCAGTGTACGAAAATTGACTTATCCTTGGATCGTTAATGCAGAGTTTTGCCAGAACTTTGAAGAGGAGACTGGGCGGATCGAACCAGGTTTGGATCCAATCAACTCTCCCATGAAAGATGAAACTGCCATGAATCTGCTCCGTCTGGAATCTCGCATCGACAGCGTCGTGGACGACTTGGCTCGACTGAAGGTCGCCATGTCGCGGATTGACCCGGCACTTTGGCTAGAGGCTGTGCTCCAAAATGATCTTGAGTCCCTGATGGCTCGACTAAATGAAATCCCAGACCGAGTGCAGGAGTGGAAGAAGTCTGCTGCTCGGTGTGGCGCTGATGTGGCTCTGTCTTTCGTTCGTGTCCACTGCAAGGAGGTGCGACAGGACAAACTGGCAGCAATCAAGGTCGCCAACACCCAGAAGCATGACTTCTGAACCTTTATGGATACTTTCATCGCTGCAGCCACTCGGATAGCCGACGGCCTCGACCTGGATGAGTTCGTCGAGCCTGCCAGCCCTCCTCCCCGGAGTAAACAAACTCTTATGTCCCACCTTAAATTTGCCTCGGAATGCCGAGTGGTTTTTGTAACCGTTAAACTATTTCGGGCTGCATGCCCGAGTACTTCGATATGTGATCTGGAACCTTTAGAATTTACCTGAACTTTGTTTACGGTTGAATATCTTTATGAATCTCCTGCTGAGTGAACCCATTCTTCATTTGAGAGGGAAGCAGTCGGCCCATGTCTTGTATTTGTGGCGAAGCTCCCCAAGGGAAGGCGGCGGTCGACCCACGCCCTCTTACTGCAGAGTGGGATGGAGCGCACATTGTATTTGTGGCGAAGGTCTCCAGGAGAAGGTGGCAGTCGACCCGCACTTCGTTACTGTAGAGCGGGATGAATCGCGCATTGTATTTGTGGCGAAGCTCCCCAGGAGAAGGTGGCAGTCGACCTGCCCCCCGTCGTCCTTGAGGATTGAGATGTGTTTCATACTTAGGCGAGTTCTGGACTGCAGCTAAGCCCCCAAGTGGGAGGATTGCTCTCCACTTGGTAGGATTTTTCCAAACTTAGGCGAGTGCCGGACTGCAGCTAGGTCTCCAAGTGAGAGAACTTAGGCGAGTACTGGACTGCAGCTAAGCCCCCGAGTGGGAGGATTGCTCTCCACTCGGTAGGATTTTTTCAAATTTAGGCGAGTGCCGGACTGCAGCTAAGTCTCCAAGTGAGAGAACTTAGGCGAGTACTGGACTGCAGCTAAGCCCCCGAGTGGGAGGATT